>NC_042997.1:173241036-173281036 GCF_006345805.1 Octopus sinensis
GACGGGGACGTAAACACACCAGCATCGGTTGTCAAGCAATGCTAGGGGTACAAACACAGACACACAAACACATACATACATATACATATATACGACAGGCTTCTTTCAGTTTCCGTCTACCAAATCCACTCACAAGGCATTGGTCGGCCCGGGCCTATAGCAGAAGACACTTGCCCAAGATGCCACGCAGTGGGACTGAACCCGGAACCATGTGGTTGGTTAGCAAGCTACTTACCACACAGCCACTCCTGCGCCTATGTTCTACTTGTTTCAGTTACTGGATTGCGGCCAATGCTGGGGCACCGCCTTGAGGGGTTTAGTCGTACAAATCAACCTCAGTAGTTTTTTTTCTTCAAAGTCTTGTACTTATTCTATAGGCCTCCTTTACCGAGCCAGCGCTGGTTTGTCCAGGCCTATGTGTGTGCGTAGGGGGGATATTAAATCCGTCTACACACACACACACACATATATATATACATATATGCATACATGTAACCATGCACAGACATTATATACATACATGTAATCGTTGAATCACCGAGTATAAATTATTCATGTATTTAGATGAATAAATTTATACACGTTCGTGTATTTGTGTAAATATATACACACACGTGTATAAATATAAATGTACAAACATACATGACGATGGATGGACGGATGGATGGATGGATGGACAGACAGACAGACAGATAGATATGACATCTATACATTTTTTTTTTTTACTTGTTTCAGTCATTTGACTGCGGCCATGCTGGAGCACCGCCTTTAGTCGAGCAAATCGATCCCGGGACTTATTCTATCGGTCTCTTTTTGCCGAACCGCATCGGTTGTCAAGCAATGCTAGGGGGACAAACACAGACACACAAACACATACATATATATACGACAGGCTTCTTTCAGTTTCCGTCTACCAAATCCACTCACAAGGCATTGGTCGGCCCGGGGTTATAGCAGAAGACACTTGCCCAAAATGCCACGCAGTGGGACTGAACCCGGAACTGTGTGGTTGGTTAGCAAGCTGCTTACCACACAGCCACTCCTACGCCATACATGTGTATGCTTTTTCAAATCTATGTTGATAAACAGTTCTATGTTGTGTTTCTATAACACAATTATAATGACCCACTCTATAGACACGCATACAATGAAACAGTTTCGCAAGACATGGCTGGGAAGAGGGGAGTTTACCTAAAATGTATTGAAACAGAACTAAGGGCTAATTGGAATAAGCAAAAATGGAGCAGTAAAAGAGTTTCTGCACAATCGCTCGACCGGTGAGAAACGGCAATCAAAATCTCCCATGAATATTATACCCAACCATATAAAAAAAAAAAAAATAGGGGTGGGGAGAGACAAATTCAATAACATAGTACTATTAACATAGGCGCGGTCGTGGCTGTGTGGTAAGAAGCTTGCTTCCCAACTCCATGATTCCCTTGGTCAAGGGTCTCTACTATAGCCTCGGAAAAATCACACGTATAGGTGTCATCTATCTATCTACCTACCTACCTACCAACCAATCTATCTACCTACCTATCTTTCTATCTATCTGTGTGTGTGTGTGTGTGTGTGTGTGTGTGTCTTTGTGTCTGTTTGTTCTTCGGTCACTGCTTGACAACCGGTGTTTGTGTGTACGTCACGGTAACTTAGCGGTCGGCAAAAGAGACCGATACTAAACTTTAAAAAAATGTCCTGGGGTTGGTTTGTTCGACTAAAATCCTTCAAGGCGGCGCTGCTACAGTATGGCCGCAGTCAAATGATTGAAAAAGGTAAAAGATACATAGAGCAGCCTTCACCCCCGGGCCGCGAATGTTTTTTTCCTACGATAGTTCCGGACCTCAGTTATGAACTCATTTGCATACAGCCTATCAGGAGCTCAAAATCCTTCAAGGCGGCGCTACAGTATGGCCGCAGTCAAATGACTGAAAAAGGTAAAAGATACATAAAGCAGCCCACCCCCCACCCCCCGGGTCGCGAATGCTTTTTCCCACGAGAGTTCCGGACCCCAGTTATGAACTCATTTGCATACAGCCTATCAGGAGCTCAACTATCAAACTAATTCATGCGCATACAAGTGATGGGAGATGATATAGTCACTTGGATAATAAAATGACCATGCTTCTTCTCTCTTTTAATAATGCTTGTTGTTCCTGTTCTTGTTATTTGTGCTGTTGTTTACTTTGTATAATGACATGCATAAGATCTGGTCATCAAATCTAAGTAGAGACTTCAAACTTGAAATATTCAAAGCCACAGTCGAACCAATTCTACTATATGGCTCAGAAACCTGGACGTTATCAAAGAAGCTTGAGAGGCGGTTGGATGGAACCTACACTCGCCTCCTTATGAGAGCTCAAAATCTCTCGTGGAAGCGCCATCCAACCAAAATGCAAATATATGGGAAACTACCACCTGTGTCATCTCTTGTGAAAGGTAAGGGAGTCCAGTTTGCTGGACATTGTTGTAGAGCTGAAAAAGAAGTAATTTCTACTCTTCTCCTCTGGAAGCCATCTACTCGCAATACCAGAGGGCGCACACTCTCCTACCCTGATGTAATCTCCGGGGATACAGACATCCAGCAACAGGACCTCCGTAATGCCATGATGGACCGTGAAGTCTGGCGTAGCATGGTAAATTCCATTGTCTCGACTACGGTCGAACAATGATGATGATAACAGTAAGGGGAGAGGGTTGCAAGTACATCACTATCTACCCACATTTTCCCCATCCACATCTTTACCATATGCGGCCCCTAACAAAATCTGATGATAGATATAGATGCAAATCTATCTAATTACTTGTCTCCTACAAAAAATCAGGCACAACTTTGCGATCGGTCGACATCGTTCTTCGTCTTGAGTGTGTTTATTAACTTGACATGGTCAAAGTGAGCTCTGATTGACTGTATGCAAATGAGTTCATTACTGGGGTCCGGAACTATCGTGGAGAACCGCGATGTTCACAGCAAAGAATTCATTGGTTTATTCGCCTGTTGGCTCAAGTGTTAAAGCTAATCCTAAACGACAAAATTTGAATAATGTGACAGTTGTCAAACTCTATATTGAATACCATAGCAACAATACATAACTTTTCAAAACGGTGTGTAACCTCACTAATTTTTCGTTTCAAGCATGTTTCTTCAGACCTATCATCTATTCCTTTATCTGTCTACATATGTGTGCAATGCCAAAAAAAAAAAAAAAAAAAAAAATCGCGTCTCGTGTGTCGAAGAAAACCTTGTACGAAATACTGATAATTTTTCTACACAACGGTATTAAATCCGTCGGGACACAGAGGACATTGCTCTGTTACTATTGTTTTCAAACATTTAAGAAACGTTATGTTTACATCGATCGGCCCCAACAATTACGGAGGAGGTAACAAGTCGATTACAACGACCCCAATGATCAACTGATGCTTATTTTCTCGACCCCGAACGGATGAAAGGCGATATTTGAACCAAGAAGGTAAGGACAGACGAAATACCTATTTCTATTTCTTTACTACCCACAAGGGGCTAAATACAGAGAGGACAAACAAGGACAGACAAACGGATTAAGTCGATTACATCGACCTCAGTGCATAACTGGTACTTAATTTATCGACCCCGAAAGAACGAAAGGCAAAGTCGACCTCGGCGGAATTTGAACTCAGAACGTGACAGCAGACGAAATACTGCTAAGCATTTTACCCGGCGTGCTAACGTTTCTGTCAGCTCGCCGTCTTGATAATATACACAGATGTTTATTTAATGAGTTGTGCATATCAAAATATGAACAGAATTAAAAGTGAATCCTACATAAACGTACATTTGAGTAGGTAAGAATAAATGGGAAATAACACGTGGATTAATGCCAGAAGACGGCATGCCCATACACACAGACGCAAACACAAATGCTGCACAAAAACCTGTGCTCCTTACACCAGAACCAAGATAAAACAAAAATAGTTAACAAATACAATTAATATTAAATCATTGAGTGCAAACAGAAAGACACACGCATACACACAGTTGCGATTCACTATATGAGACATTATGTGGTATAAATTTAAGATGGACTTTGAATTTACAGCTAATATTTAGGAAACCCACGCCTATGTGTATTCATTCAGCTGCTTCTAAAGCTATGTTGTTAGCGGTTTGTTATTGTTCTGTCGGTGGAAATCGAACGTAAAGTGATGCAGCTAAACACTTATCTACCACTACATCTGCTACGTCCTTTCATTAATAATCCTTACTATTAAACGCATACGGCTGGGAATTTTGGGGTATGACACTAATCGATCATATCGACCCCAGTGGTGGTGATGAAGATGACTTCAAATTTTGACAGAAGGCCAGCAATTTCGGGAGAGGGGATAAATCGATTATATCCACCCCAGTGATCAACTGGTATCATCAATTGGTACTTATTTTATCGACTCCGAAAGGATTAAAGGCGAAGTAGACTTCGGCGGAATTTGAACTAAGAACGTAAAGACGGATGAAATGTCGCTAAGCATTTTGTCCAGCGTGCTAACGTTTCTGCCAGCTCGCCGCCATACTAACAATAATACTTTCTACAATAGGTACAAAGCCTGATGGGGAACGGACTAGTCGATTCACTGGTACTTAATTTATCGACCTCGAAAGGATGAAAAGTAAAGTCAACCTCGGCGGAATTTGAACTCAGAACGTAGCGACGGGCGGTATTTCGCCCGTCGCTACGTTCTGGGTTCAAATTCCGCCGTCGGGTCGCTAAGCACTTCGCCCGGCCGCAAAAGATTCTTATTCTTTATTGCCCACAGGGGGCTAAACATAGAGGGGACAAACAAGGAAAAAAGGATTAAGACGATTACAGCGACCCCAGTGCGTAACTGGTACTTAATTTATCGACCCCGAAAGGATGAAAGGCAAAGTCGACCTCGGCGGAATTTGAACTCAGAACGTAGAGACAGACGAAATACTGCTAAGCATTTCGCCCGGCGTGCTAACGTTTCTGCCAGCTCGCAGCCTTAATAATAATTTCTTTTATTAGCCACAGAGATAAAGGGAGCATCACAAGGAGAGAGAACCTTTTGTGTGCGGATTTACATAAAGGATGTAGAAAAGACGGTGAAAAGCGATTAGAGTGTATATAATATACAAAGTATGTAATAATATGAATAACGCGGTCCTCTTGAAATAGGAGAAACCCCAGCTAGGGCCAATCAAGGAACCTCACAGAATTACCCTGACCACCGAAGGTACGAGCCCTTTCTCCTGCTCTCCAATCTACAGGCGCATACTCAGAGGAGGACCATTCACTGTAACTGTTTTTATCTCAGTCATCCATCTTTTTCACAAATTCAATTGGAGGTAGCACTTCCCTCTCTATCCTCATTTTCCTTTTCAAGTGGAACTTCAAAAAGTCAATGAGAGCCTGACCGAAGAAGGAGGTGTCTTTCTCCAATCCTTTAAGGCCTCATCCATGAACCACACAACCGCTTTCGCCATCCCTGTGCCAATAGTAACAACTATAGGTACATGGCTTGGAATTTCGAGGGGAGAGGGGGAAGCTAGTCGATTGCATCGACCCCTAGAGTTCAACTGGTTGAGCTTGAAAGATATGAAAAACGAAAGTCAACCTCGTCGGAAATTGATCTCAGAATGTAAGGGAAACGGAAGAAATGCCGCTTAGTGGTAACGGTAATAATCGCTTCTAATATAGGCGTAAGACTAGAAATTTACAGTTCCAACGGTACAATCAATTAAATCAATCTCAATACTCGACAAATATTTTTTTTTATCATGGGCGTAGGAGTGGCTGTGTGGTAAGTGGCTTGATTACCAATCATATGGTTCCGGGTACAGTACCACTGCGTGGCACCTTGGGCAAGTGTCTTCTACCATAGCCTCGGGTCGACCAAAGACTTATGAGTGGATTTGGTAGACGGAAACTTAAAGAAGCCCGTCGTGTGTGTGTGTGTGTGTGTGTCTGTCCTCTCCCAACGTCGCTTCACAACCGATGCTGGTGTGCTTACGTCCTCATTACTTAGCGGTTCGGCAAAAGCGACCGATAGAATAAAGTAGTAGGCTTACAAAGAATAAGTCCCGGGGGTCGATTTGCTCGACTAAAAGGCGGTGCTCCAGCATGGCCACAGTCAAATGATTGAAACAAGTAAGAGAGTAAAAGTGTAATTCTGGTAGAATGAAAGGCAAAGCTGACCGCAGTGAGATTTGAACTTGAACCATAAAAGAGAGAACAAATACAAGGAATGTTGTCTGACGATAACGTCTTTGGTCCAGACACGAGGCTTTTATATATATATATATATATATATATATATATATTCAAGTGATGGTGGGAGTCGGTCGATAAAATGGGTTCCATATAAAAGGCGTGCAATAAAAGAGCTACAATAGACAGACATATGTTCTATACATAGAACACCAGAATCAAATCAATCAAATCGATTGACCGACCGAGCGATCAATCAATCGAATGACTTGAACAAAAGAACACGATGACAATTACAAATATTCGATTCTTGTTAGTTTTGCGTATAAGAACTATTGACTGAGCTCACAGCTGTTTGGCCGAATCCAGGTAGGCGCCCACGAAGAGGATAAGAGTAAAAGTGCTGATGGTGGTGGTGGTGGGGGGGGGAATATTTACAAACCAGTGGGATACGATAGTAGTTTATCAATAAAATAACTTGTCTTGCTACCAGCGAATGATAACCACACTAAAACAGGATGGAAAGAAGCTTGATTTAAATACCCAATTTGAAAGAAATTTTGCTCTTTTTAGTATCTATTTCTTTACTACCCACAAGGGGCTAAACACAGAGGGGACAAACAAGGACAGACAAACGGATCAAGTCAATTACACTGACCCCAGTGCGTAACTGGTACGTAATTTATCGACCCCGAAAGGATGAAAGGCAAAGTCGACCTCGGCGGAATTTGAACTCAGAACGTAACGGCAGACGAAATACGGCTACGCATTTCGCCCGGCGTGCTAACAGTTCTGCCAGCTTGCAAGAGTGATAGGTAACACAGTCACCTGGTATGAAAAGGTGTAATGGTTCGAGTTCCGGGCACTACAGTAGGTTTTTTTTTTTTTTTTTTTTCACCTTTATCTCATATTTGTGCTTCTGACATCTAATATCATTTTACATTCTGCATCACAGCAGTTTAAATTCATTCACAAATGACCGACTTTGTCAGCATACAATAAGTAACACAAGAAATCCCGCCCACCACCTTTTCCATTCTTTTGTTTCAACAAATACAGGAACAAAATGATTTAGCTATGGTAGACGAAAAGCATTTTTTTTTTTTTTACCCAACTAAATTTTTCTTACGACCGCTAAACATCTGGGATGATAACTGACTTCTTTCTAAATCGTTAATAACTTAAAATAAGAAAAACACAGAATAATCCTTACCCAGAGCTACATAACAAATCTGGGATAAGATGCTTCATTTTGCATAGCTTAGTATACAGTTAGATATTACAGTAAAACCGAATTGAGCAAAATTAATTGACCGGATCTTTTCGGTTTGAACGGCAGTTTTTTACATAATTTCTAGGTAACTAAAACACTTTTAAACTTTGTATACAGGTAGAATGTGTTTATAAAACATCTTTTTCTCTTGGCTTTATTGAGAAAATTCTATAGTTTGTAAGATATTTATTGTTTTTTTTTTTTCTTCAATTTCTGCAATTTCAACCAATCACTGACGTCCATTGAGGTAAACGACATTCTGTACCGTATGAATATGTCCCTCGTTTAAGAAACAGATTGGGTTTATTTACATTTGTGAAGAAAAAAAAGATACCCTTCCCCCCACCCCTAACTAACCCTAACCCTAAAACTGATTGAAATGCAATAGATCGATACTAGGGTCATAATTATGGGTGACAATTTCATATGACACCGCTAGAAAAAAAACTGCCGTTCAAACCGAAAATGAAAAGAAAGAAAAATGGCCCGCAACGAGGTATTAACTAAAGAAAGACTACAAAGAAACCACACGGATGATTTTTTTTTTTTTTACCTCAAGCGAGTCTTAAATATAAAATGAAATTTAATAGCAATAACAATGACGATTTTGGTGTTGGGACCCTGTGACATATTTGGGGTTTCAGCACTAATCGATCTTATATGAATTAACTGCAGTGTTTAATTGGTACATATTTTAACAAGGTGTCATCACGAGAGGAACAGAACTATGAAGTAAGTACATCTATTAAAAAAAAGAGGATTTGGCAGGCGAAAGCTAAGTTGAGGGGCGAGTATAATAATGATGATTTTCTCGGGATAATTTTATCGAGGTAGAAAAAAAAGGAAGATAAAGATGAAAAATAAAAGAAAATATATTGAGCTTAAGGCGAGGAATTTGCCGGAAATGGAGCACCAAATCGTAGCCAGTGTAAAATTGGTAATATTATTGTCGATACAATGCAAAGAAAAGAATACTATAACACACACATTTCTCTGAAAAAATTATTCAGCCACTGAAGCCGTTCTATCAATACATGATACATCATACACTATATATATATATATATATATATATATGATGTAAGGGTACGAAGAAATTTTTATAACATACATATTATACACAAATAAGATTACATTATTTCACATTCGAAAAAAAAAGAAATTTCTTCTTTCGTAGCATAAAAATGTAAACTTTCAAAATAACCTTACCTGTTTTTTCCTTGATTTCGCATAAAACACTGAATAAAGCAGGTTTCATACGATGACAGTTTAGCGTGTGTTTCCTGGAAGGAAGAAAAAACAGAGAGAAACTAGAGTTATTAAAAAGAAGAAGGGAAAAAAAAAAAAAGATATTGTATAACAGATTAACAGTAACACAATTCACGCTATATACAAAATAAAGGGGGAAAAAAAACCAATCTCAATAAAGTTAAAACAACTGGATACATACAATGTTAAAATTTATCGCATGCAGCAAAAATATTTATTTATTTCTGCTGGCGTATACTGTGTAATAATTAAGTTTATGTTGTTTGTACACTAACATGCATTGTTCGTGTGCGTGACAGAGATGCACGTGTATGCAACTAACTGCCTGTGTGTGCGTGCGCGCGTATATATATATATATATATATTTACTCTTTTACTAGTTAGTCATTTGACTGCGGCCATGCTGGAGCACCGCCGCCTTCAGTCGAGCAAATCGACCCCCCGGGACTTATTCTTTGTAAACCTAGTACTTATTCTATCGGTCTCCTTTGCCGAACCGCTAGGTGACGGGGACGTAAACACACCAGCATCGGTTGTCAGGCAATGCTAGGGGGACAAACAGACACACAAACATACACACACACACATATATATATATATATATATTATATAAAAGGGCTTAGTAAAATAAATTACTTTGCCGCATACTGAACTCATTAGAAATAGCAGCTAAAAAACTTTTTTAAGGCTATTTCTAATACTTAAAGAAAATGAATTCGCCTTGAATGGTCCCTTTGCATACTGAACACTTGGTGAAATTGATTAATAATTAATTAATTTTGCCCTCAATTGTTGAAATTATATATATATATATATATACGACAGGCTTCTTTCAGTTTCCGTCTACCAAATCCACTCACAAGGCATTGGTCGGCCCAGGGCTATAGTAGAAGACACTTGCCCATGATGCCACGCAGTGGGACTGAACCCGGAACGATGTGGTTGGTAAACAAGCTACTTACCACACAGCCATATATATATATATATATATATATATATATATATATATATATATATATGTGGCATGCTGCATCACCATCGGTTTAGTGAGATACTTAAATCACCTAGGTTTCCAGGCGCACATTGACGGGGGTCCTACAAAGAAATGTTATTAAGCAGCATTTGAGTTCAGGGCAGGATAGCCGAGGAAGGAAGGATCCGTGAATATCTGAGGGTCCCCCCTAAACCCGTCGAACGGTTCCAAATGCAAGACTCTCAGAGGCCCTTTATACATAAGCACGCATATATAATACCGGCACACACACACACAATGGCACAATAAATTTCTGATTATAATTGATATCGAGACTTTTATATCAGTAAAAGTTTATTTAACACTAATCTCTCTCTCTCTCTCTCTCTCTCTCTCTCACAAACACACACCTGAGCAGGGCAGTCTCGGCCGAGGAATTTTTCAGTTATCCAAACTCTGAACATAAGACATCTAACTAGCAGAAATCAAAAGGTCCAAAGATTATATTTGCAAAGAAGTGCTTACGCCGAACCTGAGGGTGGGGATATATACGCTGCATTGATAATATATATATATATATATATATATATATACATATATATGACTGAAGAAGGGTTTTTTTTTCTTTGTGTTAATTGTCCTGTACTCTATATTTTTTTGTTGTTTAAAAAAATGTCCAGTCCTTGGGTTCGTGTCTATGTTTTCGTTTCTCATTGTGTTCGACGTCTTTTTGGTGTCCGTACTCATATATGCGTGTATATATACATGTAGAGGTAGGTACGTACATATATGTTTATATATATGCATTATGTTTTATTTATTAATATATATATATATATATATATATTATATATATATATATATATGAGAGAGAGGAGAGAGAGGAGAGAGAGGAGAGAGAGGAGAGAGACAGAGAGAGACACGCGAGATGTACATATGTAAAACACCCACACAAACTAACCTATTCCGACACGCACAAAGGGGGGAAAATATTTATACAGACCGACACGGTAGGTTTGAGTGGGTGTATAAGTGTATAGAAGAAATCAATCAGTTACAGGGATTCGTTAGAATCTTAGTATTTGAACATTCAGGACGGCGGGAAGGGGTCGAGTCCCACACATACATACGTACACGTATCGTACATATACATACTACCTTATACATATAAGATTAAGAATGGATTCGTAAGGGAAACTATCTACAGGGTGATTCATAGCTTCGTACGGATAAACAAGCTATAAATGTAATTAATGATTATGCCCCGAGTGCAGCCGGTGTGATTATGTTATGTATTGCTGACTTCGCGAGATTTTTCAATGCCAAACAATAATATACTATTTGAGAGACTCGTTTAGTCAGATCCACAACAAACGTGTGTGTATACGTATATGCACATAAGCATGTATATATATATATATATATATATATATATATATATATATATATATATATATACATGCACTCAGGTACGTGATGCACGCACACACACATATTTCTATAAGCAAATATATACATGCATACATATACATCTGTATATGCGAACATATATACATGTGTATGTAAATAGGTATATATTATATATATATATATATACACCTAAATGCATGCATATATATATATATATATACCTATATGCATGCATATATATATATACATATATGCATAAATATACATATATGCATATATATACATATATACATATATGCATATATATACATACATATGTATATGTAATATATATAGATGTATATATATATGTATATGGTTACACACACACACATATATATATATGCATATATATGCACCCACATACACACGCATATGTGGGTACAGGATGTCACAAACAATAAATATGCATATATATATGCATATTAATGTGCATACACGCACACAAGTACGTAGATATCAACACACGCACGTGATTGTCTTAGCAAATATTCATGCATTTAACATATATATACATATATACGATTAGGCGGGTATGTATACATGCCTGTATAATTTGCATGTGTACGTAAAGGAAGGCAGAATACATACAGATGAAAATGGACACGGAGAGAATATATATATACAAGCAAATATATACACGGATTTTCATCTAAGTCTTGTGTAAAATAAACCATTCATAATGAATAATAAAAAAGCGCGGTTGGAGACACGCCCCCCCCCCATATATATATGTATATATATATATATATATATAAAAAAGGGTAAAGACCCCCTTCGGTCATGAATGACCATGGGATTGCACCTAGAAAGTTACCCTCCTAGACACAAGTCCGGGCAAGGTTGTTTATGGAAGACCAGCAGTCGCCCATGCATACCGGCCTCCCCTCTCCACGCCACCAGTGTTATCCAAGGGAAAGACAAAGGTCGATACAGCTTGGAACCAGTGACGTCGCAACTCATTTCTACAGCTATATATATATATATAAACAAGGAATTTCCGAGCCGATGATAGAAATGTTGTTTGACTAATCTTGAAACGTACGTTCTCGAATACCTTAGCATTTGATTTTTCGATGTCATTACCCCAAACTTTTGTGAGTTAAATTATGCAAACACTATATATGAGAGAGATTTTCTAAGTATTAGAAATAGCCTTAAAAAAGTTTTTTAGCTGCTATTTCTAATGAGTCAGTATGCGGCAAAGTAATTTATTTACTAAGCCCTTTTATATATAATATATATATATATATATATAGGCAATCTTTCGTCTCTAGTAGACCTTTCCGTCGATTTCCGTAAAAAAAATTTTTTTTTTACATATGGGCTTGCGGGAACTTTTGCGGGAACTTTTGAAGTAATAAGAGCGAAAGAGACTAAGAGAAAGCGATTGTATGACGAGGGAAGTTCTTTTGAAGTTACCGTGCATGGAAAGCATTGATGTACATGTGTGTGTGTGTGTGTGTGTGTGTTTGATGGGGTGTGGGGGACAGACAATCGCTTTCTCTTAGTCTCTTTCGCTCTCATTACTTCAAAAATTCCCGCAAGCCCATATGTAAAAAAAAAATAAATTTTTTTACTGAAATCGACGGAAAGGTCTACTAGAGACGAAAGATCGCCATATATATATATATATATATATATATACACACACACTAACTTCCCAGACATGATGGTCCGAAACCTCGTAATCTGCCCTAATTTATGAGCAGGAACTTCAAATTCCCATGGCCGCCAGACTAGGTTATTAGGCGGCCCTGTTCCACTGTACGTTGTACGGTACAGCAGTACTAAAAAACTTTTATCATTTATACTTAATGTACAGATACCTGTACGTTAGAAATAAATCCAATTTGTTTCATTCAGAGGGGACCAACACACTGCTTCGGAAAAATCAGTGAAGGCTTTGGAGCCAAAAGGCTCCGAAAAATCGATGTGGTACTCGTATATACATACATATATGTGGGACAGCTGAGTATACAGGGTGGGCCAAAACTAGGTTTACAGTTATTCAACTACCTCTTTCGCATTCATATATTAACAGTTTAGAATTGTTCTTTTAGCAAGACGGAGCACCTCCACATTATGCGTTGATGGTAAGAGAATACCTTAACCAAGCCTTTCCACAACGTTTGTTTGGAAGACGGGGCAGCATCGAACGGCCACTACGTTCACCTGACCTAACACCAATGGATTTCATTTTTCGGGGTTTTGTAAAGAACAAGGTTTATGAGAAGAATCCCAAAACAGTAAGTGAATTGAAAGATTACATTTCTGACGCATTTACTGAAATTGATGGAGATCGGAATTTGAGCCGCACCTCGTGTCAAAGTGTTCCGAAGAGGTTTGGAGAATGTTGCAATGTTGAAGGAGGGCATTTTGAGCATCTGTTTCAGATGTACATAAACAATATGATTGTAAGACAGAAATTTAAATGTAATAAAATGTTTTAAAAGAAATTTAAAGTGCCTACGTGATAACCGTAAACCTACTTATGGGCCACCCTGTATAATTTATATATTCTTACGTTTACTTCAGTTATTGGACTGCGATCATGCTGGCACCGCCTTGATAGACTGTAGCCATGCTGGGGTCTAGCTGAACAAATCGATCCCAGCACTTATTCTATCGGTGTGTTTTTGACGAACTGGTAAGTTACGGTGTGGGGGGGGGGCATAAACAAACCGTATATACAAATATGTATACAAGTCAACCAAATCCACTCACAAAGCTTTGATCAGCCCAAGGCTATAGCAGAAAATACCTGTCCAAGGTGCTACGCAGTGGGACTTGAACCCGGAAACATGTGGTCAAGCGAATTTACCACACAGCCACGACTGCGCCTACACACACACACACACACACACACTTTCGTACGAACGCACGCACACGCTAGTATACTTGCGATATCCAGTAATGGAAATGCTGGCAGAAACGTTAGCACGCCGGGCGAAATGCTGAGCAGTATTTCGCCTGTCTCTACGTTCTGAGTTCAAATTCCGCCGAGGTCGACTTTGCCTTTCATCCTTTCGGGGTCGATAAATTAAGTACCAGTTACGCACCAGATATAATCGACTTAATCCATTTGTCTGTCCTTGTTTGTCCTCTCTGTGTTTAGCTCCTTGTGGGTAGTAAAGAAACAGGTACGCTAAGGTTCGCGAGGATGAGGGTGTTATAGAGGAACTAGACAGTTTAAACCACCCACTTCTGTAAAGTGAAAAGTAACGCTCCACCTGCGTATTCCACACGTAGTGACGTCGTGTACTGTCTACTTATTCGATAAAACAATTATTACAATTATCAAAATAAATAATGCGCCTTACATGAAAGGATAATGACTTTTTAAAAAATTATTGACAGGAAAAGAAATAGAAAAAAAAAATAAAGCAAATTAGAGTAAATAATATTGAACTATATGGAGTGAAGCGTGTGATTCTGTGTATGTTGTACTCATGCATGATGTTTGTGGGAGTACTATTCGGTTGGTTTGAATGTACATGTGTGTGTGTGTGCGTACCGTTGAACTGATACAAGTCAATTTACAGAGACAAATACACGCAACACCGCCACCAAAACATAAACAGATACACGTATTACTCACACTCTACACAACACACACACGTGTGTGTATATATATATATATATATATATATATATTATATTAAATTAGAGATAAAACCACTATTAGGCAAATCAAACAGTGAAAATCATAAGCCAATACATATAATAATATATATACAAATAATGTATATATATATACACACACACACACATACACACACCCAAAAGATATATACTCTCGGAGTGGTTGGCGTTAGGAAGGGCATCCAGCTGTAGAAACTCAGCCAGATCAGATTGGAGTCTGGTGCAGCCATCTGGTTCGCTAGTCCTCAGTCAAATCGTCCAGCCCATGCTAGCATGGAAAGCGGACGTTAAACGATGATGACGATGATTTACATAGCGTGCCACCAAGAAGATGTTAACATCTGATAACTCAATTTTCACTTTATAGATTTACTAATTAGAAAGACTGAAATAAACCTGACTAAGCTTTGAACAAAATGTTACTGGAAGTTTGAAAATGCAGTCAAAGCACAAAGACAGTTTAGGAGGGAAGTTTCAAACAGATCCACCTTCAGGATTTGAATTAAGAGATAAATATGAAGCAAGATGGAAATGTCCCAGAAGACGACATGCAAAAATACTAAAAAAAAAGTATAGCCAGTGTTCACAGAAATCTGTGCAGTCAAGTATGTTGTGAGATAAGAATCTCAAAATCAAGGGTTCATTGCATTTTGAAACATTGTCATTATGTTTCATTCCAAATAGTGCTTGCACTCAATGATGATGATCCAGACCAAAGGGTAGAGTTTTGGAAGTGGTACTTGGCAAGACATGTAGAAGACGCATACTTTCCAACAAGGATTGCTTAGAGTGATGAGGCTACATTTGAATTAAATAACACAGTTAACTGCCACAAAAAAAGTCATGGAGAAAAAAAAAAAAGAAACTAATCATATAGGCGCAGGAGTGGCTGTGTGGTAAGTAGCTTGCTTACCAACCACATGGTTCCGGGTTCAGTCCCACTGCATGGCACATTGGGCAAGTGTCTTCTACTATAGCCTCGGGCCAACCAAAGCCTTGTGAGTGGATTTGGTAGACGGAAACTGAAAGAAGCCCATCGTATATATGTATATGTATATACATATATGAGTGTGTGAGTGTATGTTTGTGTGTCTGTGTTTGTCCCCCCAACATCGCTTGACAACCGATGCTGGTGTGTTTACGTCCCCCGTAACTTAGTGGTACGGCAAAAGAGACCGATAGAATAAGTACTAGGCTTACAAAGAACAAGTCCTGGGGTCGATTTGCTCGACTAAAGGCGGTGCTCCAGCATGGCCACAGTCAAATGACTGAAACAAATAAAAGAAAAGAATATTCCATGAAGAAAATGACTTGCTAATGACCAGCATGGTCATCAACTAGGAAGAAGCAGCTTTACACAGCTCCTACAACACAATGATTGGATGTTAAAACAGTTGCTCGCCCTTTAAAATAGCAATATATCAATATATCTCAATTTTGTGAAAGCCTTTAATAAAGTCAGTCACAGAATGATATCATAACCTGCATGATCTTGGCACAGTTGGAAAACTATATTAATGGCTACATGGCTTTTTAAAACAGATTCCTGACAGTTGTAACCAATGGGGCTATCTTCCATGAAACAATAATAATGATAGGAGCCCCGCAGAGTATGATCTTCAGGCCACTGCTAGTCAGTGACACTCATACATGCCCTTAGTTATGCAGAGAGCAAAACTCACTAGATATGCACCACGAGGTACAAAAGTATCACAGATGATAGAGAACCTGGTAGATGCTATGCACCTGCAACATGACTTACATCATACATATAAATAGGCTGAAGAAATTAAAATTCAATTTAATGCTGAAAAATTCTAAATCCTCAACTATCAGTAGACGAAATTCAATGCAATGCTGAGAAAATACTTTGGATCAGAAGAAATTGCAGCCCAAGAATCACAATCAGTATGTGACCCAGGTATTAATATAAGTAATGATGCTTCTTTTCATGTGCAGATTAAGATGTCAATGAAATGTAGGTAGCTAGTCAGATAGATGCTAGGAACTTTTAGAACTCAAGGGCAGGAAACCATGATGGTCCTCTGGAGAATATTTGTCCACAGCTATCTAGATTATTGTCCCCATTTGTGGTTCCCGTACAGTGTAAAATTACTGGGACTTAAAGCAATCCAAAACTACAAAAAAAAAAAAAATTGCCTTGGTGAAACAGATCAGCTACTGAGAAACCAAAGATGGAAAAAATATGCAGTAATGTATGGCTGGAAAATCCTAGAAGGATTTGCATCAAACTTTGGTATTGAAAGCTATATTAACCCTCAAACAGAGCACCAGTGCAGAGTACCAAAGAGCCAATCCTTGCAATTGAGATCAAAAACCAGATATTGCATAAGCTTAGGAAAGACTGAACTGGTGTGTAGTTCAGGGAAGACTGCACTGGTATGGTCATGCGATGTGTATGGATGTGGACAGCTGCATAAAGAAGTGCTGATCACTCAATACAGATGAAGCTTATGGAAGAGGGTGACCCAAGTTAACATGGGATGCAGTTATGAAGGCTGATTACAGGTAACCTTGAACCTCACACAGAGATAACAAGGTAGTGGGATGATTGGCAGTTCTCAAAAAGACCTGCCCAACTTGGAGGTGACTAACTTCTGAAAGTTCTGTGTGTGTGCATGTGTGTGTGTTTGTGTATACAGCTGCCCCTTCACCAAAATTTCCTCCTGAAGGTACCATTATCACCTTCCATTTCTCCAGCTGCAGCTTTTCTTTGGATACCATTAATCTTCCAAACTGCCCCAAACCGTTTCATGATATTCATCCCTCATTCTTAATACTGTCCTCACCATCCATATTTTACATTCCACCCCCCCAGCTATCAAATCATCTCACCCCAATCATCATTACTATTCTACTTTTACTATTCTTCATTACATTTGGTTACCCCTACGCCTTACCTACCGCAGCCTTATCCAATCTTCACCTACTCTTCCCTACTTCCCCTATTTAGATCTGCTCAATACTTGTTCTTAATTCATTATAGTTATTTACTGCCTCACTATTACCCATCTCTCACTTGTCCATTCTTGCAACCTCCATCCACCTATATTCTCTGTTATGTTACCATTCACTTCTACTCACAGATGCCTCATCACTACTATTTTCCACCTTCCTCCAGTCACTCCCTACATTATATTCTAAAATGTGAGAAGCCATGTGGCTCCTCTACAACAAGAAACCTGTTCTGATCTGGTCCCTTCTCTCATACTTTAACTCTTTGTCTCCTAGCAGAAAATAAGGTCACTATCTCAGGGTTCATTGTTTTACAAGCTGTGTGGCAACCTTACAAATTCTGATAGCATGAGAAAAGCAGCCAGTACATACTGTAAATTGGTTGGTGTAGGAAAGGTACACAGCCATACAGACCATGCCAAAGTAAACAGTGGAGCATGATGCAGTTCTTGGACCCATGAGATCCTGCCAAATGATCCATCCCATGCCAGCATGGGATAAAGGTATTAAATGATGATCATGATGATATATACATATGCATACATATACACGTCTATCTATCTATCTATCTATCTATCTATCTATCTAAACACACACACATGTACACATACACCTGTACATATATATATGCATATTATATACAGAATGATGATCCCTACATCTTTACAGGTATTATCAATCTCAATCATATTTCACCTTGATCATCTCTATTACATCTCAGTGTGCTCTGAGATTACTCTTAAGACTTAACAGTTGACCTGATGTGCTTCAAGTATGTATAATAGATTAGATTCAAAACATTTACAGGGTTTACACATAGCTTACGAAATTACATACAGTACAGTAATTTCGCGCAGGCTTACACAGCCAGTTCTTAATAGGAAATGTTGGTCACAAAGATTACATTTCCAACTCTATCTTATCAGGTGCATCCACAATACCTCCCTTTTTCAAAGTATGTTTCAACAGTGCATGCTACTCTTTGGCTAGCTCAAAGTGCACAATACCTATTTCTTTAGCCACAAGGGGCTAAACACAGAGGGGACAAATAAGGACAGACAAACAGATTAAGTCGGTTATATCGGCCCCAGTGCGTAACTGGTACTTAATTTATCGACCCCGAAAAGATGAAAGGCAAAGTCAACCTCGGCGGAATTTGAAGTCAGAACGTAATGGCAGACAAAATACAGCTACGCATTTCGCCCGGCATGCTAACATTTCTGCCAGCTCGCCGCCAAAGTGCACAATACCTTCCTACAACAGAGAACTCCATCTATTTCTATCACTACTTATTCCTCCCAGAACTGAAAATCTATTTTCATTTTCACTGAGTGGCTGCATTTGAATTTCAGCACACTTTTAGGTATCCTTTGTTGGGGGTAAACAGTAAAAGAAGGCACTCTAAAAACATGCATATATGGTCTACATCCAGTTGCTGTAGTTTCCACAGCCTGTCACTGCTTACTCAGATAAGACAGACTGAATGTGTATATTACAGACACACACACACACACACACACACACACACACACACACACACACACACACACTACAGTGGTCTGTTAACCTGGTAGAAATACCAGCCAAATCTTAAAGACACACTAAATAACATAATCATCCATACAATATATGTGAGAAGAAAGATGGAATGGTTACGTCAGGAATGTCTCTTGTGGAAGTACTATTGAATCAGAGGTTATCTGGAGTTAACCAACAACAGAAACTGAAACAAGCAAATGTATTCATAAATCAAGAACAAAACAGACAATGATATGTTGTTCTTTCCATACTGTCTCGGCAACCCATTTCAAAATCCATTCAGGAGAACCTAAGAGAAAGTTCTGAGATTTCAAATAGTCATGAACAACAGAGATTCATATGGTTCTTTTAAATAGAAGGCTTTTTCAATGTAAATAATAGCTTCTTGTTTTTTGCTAACAAAATTTAACATTAATACTGAAGGTACAAGTTCTGCTGGGCCAGACAAGTTGCAAAGTTTACAGACAACAGGAGAATCCAATGCAGCTGCTGAGAGGTATCCAAGGGATTGAAAAAGGCCAGGTGGAAGCCCTGGAAGCCCTCAATGACAATTGGAAGATGATTTAGTAAAAACCATTTGGACCAGCATGTAAAGAAAGAATTGGAAGCTCATTGTGACCAGCAGTGTATAACATCCGATAGTGTGATAGAGATGATAGGTGAATATAGCAATATCATACATCATTGTTTAATGTCTGTTTTCCATGCTAGCATGAGTTGGACGGTCCAACCAGGATCTGGGAAGCCAGGAGGCTGCACCATATAAAAATACAACTTCTGAGAATAACAAGAAATATTTCAGGAGTGAATGACTTAAATAGAGCTTGATGAAACAATAAAAGCAAAAAAAATATTCAGTTCAAAGTTAAATTTTTGTCATCTGCATTTATGCTTTTTCATTTGTAACGAACTGAAGATTTTAGAGATTGTGTAATGCATGTCTGTGTGTATGCATGCATGTGGATATACATAACCAGTGTAAGGGAAGGATTATTTATATATATATATATATATACTGTTCAAAGTGAATCAATGTTTAATTCAGGACTGCTGGTATTTAGCAATATTATCAATTGTGGAGAGAGTGGAGTGCAAAAAAAAAACACGACGAATTATGTTTTGAACTTAAGCAAGAACTGAATAAAAAAACTTGAAACTATTCTTTACAATATTTGACCATTTCTGCAACATCAATGAACCAAGTAACTTCTTATAATGCTAAAAATAGTTCAATTTACCATTTATCAAATGTTACTGATGTATTATTAGCTTACACAATGTTAAAAAAAGTGTCTTCCTCGTTCGTGCTTAATGAAAATGTACTCTACATTTATTAACATATATATGGGATGAATACAATGTATGATAATAACAAGGATGTTCATTTAAACAAATAAAATTTTAATGAATGCCATTTTTAAATAAATGGCACACACAAGTGTGACTGGGGGGAGACTGTGTAGTTAAGAAGTTTACTTCCCTATCACATGGTTTTGAGTCCACTGCATGGCATTTTGTGCAAGTATTTTCTACTAAAACCTCAAACTAACTGAAGCCTTTTGAGTATATTTGGTAAAACGAAACTGTAATAATTATGTACATACATGTGTGTTTCTTGACATCGTGTGATTGTTATAAATGAATATCATTCATATACAATATTGTGTGAAAACATGTCAGGCCATGAGGAAATATTATATTGATTGAACAGATGTAAGAGTTGGCAACAGGAAGGGCATCCAGCCATAGTAACATTTTCAGAACTATACAACTGCAAGGTTTATTGTTTGAATCTCTAGCAATGCTTCCAAACTACAAACACTTTACATAAAAATTAATAACCATCAAATAAAGCAATAATCAATAATGGCAATGATCATGATTGTACTGGAAGAAAAAGGTACTGTACGATAAGAAATAATTTAATAAACCAAAGTTCCAATCTAAGAAGGGTCCAAACTATACCACTTCTATTCTATTTAGCTGCACTCCCACAGGAACTGGCCATTAATGAATAATAACAACACAGGCACAGCACCCGCGGTTTTCCGGGGAAGGGAGCTGTCGATTAAGACAATATTTTATTATCGATCTGAGGGACAACAAGCAAGATTTGAACCAAAGTTCCAATCTAAGAAGGATCCAAACTATACCTCTTCTATTCTATTTAGCTGCACTCCCACAGGAACTAGCCAATAATGAATAATAATAACAACAACACAGACACAGCACCTGCAGTTTTTAGGGGAAGGGATCTGTCGATTAAGACAATATTTTATTATCGATCTGAGGGATAACAGGCAAGATTTGAAAGATGAATGAGGAGCCAACCCTAACACAATACCCCAGGACATTTTTTGCAGAGGAACTAATGATTCTGCCAATAATAATGATAATTTCAATATTATCATCCTATATTATCATATCATTATTTAATGTCTGTCTTGTGTGAGTATGTTTGTGTCTCCTTGTCTTGCCATATTGTTGCTTTAAATGACTGTTATTCATTTCCAATATTCTGGGAAAGCATATCTGCCCATGGGGAATTATTACTTTGCTTGGAAATGAGGTAGATGATTCAACAGGAAACTTTACAATATACTGATACTTTTCCGAAAACTAAGAGACAATATAAATTTGCAACATGAAACTGAAACAAACCAGAACTGGGTCTAAATAGTTTTGACTCTTTCTTGTTTTCTGACAACAATTTTGCAGTTTAATAAACATAATTAACAAAGTAATGCATACAAGAGAAATTTTTTGCAAGGGAAACAGATTTTTAAGTAGATGTGTGCATGTATATATAATTGAGAGAGAGTTAGCAAGTGAGTGAGTAGAGTGAGTAAGAATGTGTTTGTGTGGTATCTTATTTCACATAAAAAAAAATAATTTCAACAGTTAAGATTTAAACCAGGGTTGACAATGAATCGATACCTTGATTTTCTTTGCTAATAAATGCTTTCATTTTCATACAAATCTCTGTCTGTTGTATGTGCATATTGGTTACACACATGGAAATAAGTTCCGAAAAACAAAGTATTCAAAGTGTGTATATTTGCACACACATTGATCCAAGTGGAAAGAAGGGGCAGAAGAGGAAAGAGATCAAGGGATAATATATGGAAGAAATAGGGGAAACTGGACCTCAAGAAGCTGAAACTTATGAAGCAGATGACATAAGCATCAATAATAGATGAGACTTTGTGTTAAAGACCAATTCAACACATATTACCAGAATAGAAAAACAGACTCATAAGTGTGTGCTGAACTGCACACAGCCAACTGGCTGCTATAGCAAAACAACGCTTCATACATACTCTGCAGAACAGAGAAATCAGCTAACAACACCATTTGAAAATTTCCAGAAGGGACCTTAAAACCGAAATATTGACATTCAAGGTAAAAGTACAAACTATAGACCTGTATTATTTCTTATAACTTGCACTGTTTTGGTTTTATAAATAAATATATTTGAAAACATATCTAATATATAAATGAGTGAAAGATGTGTATCAGATATATACAGCATATTGCATTCAACATACACATATCTAAATTCATACACACACTTTGTGTGTAATTCTCTTTAAATCTTGAGTGCCCAAGTGGTACTTAATTTTATCGACCCTGAGAGAATGAAAGGCAAAGTCAACCTCTGTGGTATTTGAACTCGGAACGTAAAGGAATCGAAAGAAATGTCACTGAGCAGTTTGTCTAATATGCTAAAGATTTTGCCAGCTCACCATCCAGTCAATTCTTTGCAATTACATAGTAACCACCAATGAATAAAATTCTTATGCTACTAGCCCAGTAGATGATCAATTTTGACACTGTCAATAGTAGGATACACATGTATGGATTATATGAGAATAAAATTAAAGCGATTTTACTTGCAGTATAGTCATATGGTCATGTGTGTATATATATATACACATATACACACACCTGTTTCACCTAGTCAATGCTATTTTTTTTTCATTCATTGATATGTATATGATGACAATCCTTTGACTTGTGTCATAGGTTTTTCAGTTCTCTCTCATATACTTCAATACCTATTTCTTTACTACCCACAAGGGGCTAAACACAGAGAGGACAAACAGATTAAGTCGATTATATCGACCCCAGTGCGTAACTGGTACTCAATTAATCGACCCCCGAAAGAATGAAAGGCAAAGTCGACCTCGGCGGAATTTGAACTCAGAACGTAGCGGCAGACGAAATACGGCTACGCATTTCGCCCGGCGTGCTAACGTTTCTGCCAGCTTGAGCTTAACCAGATTCATACATCTCAACAATGACTTTCACACACTTTTTAATTAATTACCCAATCACAACAATGTGGATTAAGAAAAATTTAATTAGGTCAACCGCAGACTGGTGTAGTCAATAAAGAAAACAAAAAATAACACCTTGTGATTGTTTGATTCTCTACAATCTATTGACGAATTTTTATCTATTACGAAAATTGCTTTATTGAAACATTTGTATTGCATAACAAAAATTAAATTAGATCGACAGTTTTAATTCTTTCAAATGGTGGCATAAGTTGTTTTGTAAACAAGAAGCTGACTACTGCTATTTTAAACAGTATAGAAATTGAACCATCCAGAATCACTTATTCATATCCAAATCAAATGTTTACACTTTATCAACTCTTTCACTTTAAATGGAGAAAAAAAAACAAAAAAAAAAAAAAAAAAACATGCAATATATCAAATTTAAAATTATTTGCATATGCAATTAATTGGAACCATTCCTTCCGAGCACAAAACACATTGTAGACTTTCTTATCAGACAACAGATGGCGGGGGGGGGGGGGGATACAACTTCTTGTAGAACAACCTGTGCAGAGCATTTTTTTTTGTTTATAGTGATCAAATGTTTGTGTTGTACATTAAGCTCATGCCCTCCATCAAATTGACATTGCCTGTACAAGCGCATGGTGTACCACACGTCAGATGTCAACGTGATTGTAAAGCAGAAGTATTTTATATATATATACATACATATATGTAGCCTTAAAGATATATGAGCATACACACACACATGCACATACACACACACACACACACACACATGCATTGTGTATATGAACAAAACAGACACAATTTGTAACTATTTCAGAATTATAAACAATATCTTTTATATCTTAAGAACTGTTTATCAGTCTTTGGCTTGCATCATATAATCATAGAGCAATGTCCTATATAATCAATATAGTCACTTACTTTGAGAGAAGAAACAGTCAATTTTACTAGTGTTTTACAGCTACTATATCAACCTTGGAAGGAAAACTATCATCTCTGCTTCATAAAGCATTATTATTATTATTATTGTTGTTGTATAACCATACCAGCATGTAAATGGTTATAAAATGATGACAATGTTTGTTACTGAGCTGGCAGAACTGTTAGCTTGTTAGGCAAAATACTTAACAGTATTTCTTCTGACTCTTTATATTCTGAGTTCAAATGCTGCCAAAGTCAACTTTGCTTTTCATTCTTTCAGGGTCGATAAAATAGCAGTTAAATACTGAAGTTGGTGTAATTGGCTACCCACTCCCACTAAAATTGCTGGTTGCTTGCCAAAAATTTACAACAAAAATTTATAACAATTATTATTATCTAAGATAGGCACAAAGCCAACAGTTTGGTTAAAGAGGATTACTAGATCAAACAGACCTTAGTACTTGACTGGTACTTTTTTTATTGACCCTGGGAATATAAAAAGACAAAAGTTGAACTCAGCAGGATTTGAACACAGGGTAGGAAAAAAGCCAAAACAAATTCCACAATAATAATAATTTATTTCCCACTTGAACGATAGATAAGGGGATAATGCAAGGACAAGCCCAATCATATAAATAAAAACAAAGAAAAGACAGAAAGAAGAGAGGAGGTTACCAAAGGCAACTCTTTCTAACACAACCGGGTTTGCACTAATTACAAGTCGTGTCCTTCAACCTACAAGTGTAGGATGAATGTAGTCTTTTTTCACCCAGATCATACTCTCACATATTTGAGTAAATGTAAGAGAAACCAACAATGATTTCCAACATTAGCATGAGGGCACATATTTGATGGACAGGGGAATACAGTAGAATGTGTAATGGTAATATTATCTATCTCTGGGGATAGCAAGATAGAAAGACCAATAGAGAAACAAGCACAAATTCTGAACAGAGGTTGTTCCATATTTTAATGACTCAGAGTGTGTAATAAAGCATGTTTTAATTTTTTTAATAATAGATATTTCTTTTCATAGCCAAGGGGCCCCAACACATTGGGAAAAATGCAAAAGTTGAATGCATGGGAGAACAATAAACAAGAGAAATTAGGATTTATAAGTAAAATAAAAAAAAATTTAATTTCAAAATACAAATACAAAGGATGGGGGGATAAGTTGATAAAAACTATAGAATTGAAATAGGGAAATAAAACCGCAGTATATTTCTGGTACCTATTTCCATACAGACCACGAGAACAGAGCATGCAGTTTCATAATCAGAATGGTTCATGACCACTAGTTAGTAAGCAATGTGGTAAAATGCCGCATAACTGAACATTGGTGATAAAAATCAAGATTTGTAACTACTTACTTTAATTCTACTACATGTATAAGGCCTCAGCTTAGAGCAATTTAATAAACTCTAATACCTCTATTGAGTAGCGCTCTAATACAATTGCAATCAGAGTGGTTGGCATTAGGAAGGGCATCCAGCTGTAGAAACTCTGCCAGATCAAGATTGAAGCATGGTGCAGCCATCTGGTTCACCAGACCTCAATCAAATCGCCCAACCCATGCTAGCATGGAAAGCAGACGTTAAACGATGATGAAGATGATGATGTATGCACAAGCATATGAGAGAGAAAGATTATTGTATAAAGGTACATGTGAAATTAAAATCACCGAGAGTCATGCATGATGTGGGAAACAAGGGTGTGACTATGCAGCTTTATATGTCAACATTGATGTTGAAAAATCACCACGTGGAGCTTTTGACATCAACAACATACAATCACCTGTGTATATTCATATAAAAAACATATGTGCAGTGCATGTATAGGTAACTTCCCCATTATTGACAGCCGATTTATATTTACTAAAAGCATAGTAAATAATCACATATTTATATAAACATGTGTTGTGCATGTGCAAGTGTGGGTGAACCACAAATAAAATTTTGAAGGCTTCAGTTATGAAACCTTCATCAGAGAGTCAGAAGGCCACATAACTGAAACTTCCAACTGTCAGCCATTATTTGTATAAATGAAATAAATATGTTATTCCACTGCTAAGTATTGAGCAATCCTTCAGTTCTAATGTTTATTTTTGTACACAAACATAAAAGTAAACATTAATACACACACACACACACACACACACACACACACACACACACACACACACACACACATGTATGTGGTATGTCTCAATTTCGTGAAGGCTTTCCATAACCTTCATCACAGAACACATGCAAACAAGACATATATCACATAACTGGAAAACTGGGGGAATGTCTGCAGGACTTCTTAAAAGGTAGAGGGTGGAGAATCTCTCATAGTCTAAGGAATTACTCAAAGAAACTGTCTTATAGCTCATAGTGCCCCCAGCTGTAGAGAGAGCCCCCTTTACACTGGCTACGCTGATGATATAAAAGCATCACATGCAATGAAGAACTCTGATGATGATGATGCATACTTCCAACAAGACCTGAATACAATATATAAGTGAGCAGAGGACAGCAATATGCAATTTAATGCTGGAAAATTTCAAATGCACCAATTGTCAACTCACAAACACTAACACACTGCAACAAAGCTACACAGGACTAGCAATGAGGTACTGCAGTGTCAGCGTTATAAGTACATAAGCTTGGAATCAATATGAATGATGATGCAACACTTCAAAGTGTATACAACTAAGATGGCTATGATGTGTAAGTAACTGGATGAGTGAATTTGGAGATCTTTCGGAGTAAGACACGAGGATCTCAAGATGGGGATGGGTGAGGTGGGGACAGTGTTGCTTTGTTATTTGGACTGTTGCTCCCAAATAATGCTCACCCACTGCATAGTGGCTAAATTAAAAGCAAAAATTCAAGCAACCATGTGCTGCTACACCAAATAGGTTGCCTCAATGCAACAAATGACCCACAAGGAAAGGCCAAAGAAACTAAAACTGCACTTCCTGGAGCAAAGGCAAGAAAGATATAGTGATGTGTATGTGTAAGATCCTTGAAGAGCTGGTAGCGAATTTCAGCATTAAGAGCTACACTGGTCCCCAAACTGGTTGCCACAGAATAGTGTCAAAAGTCCCGCATTTCCTACATAGATCAAGATCCAAATACTACAATAAATAGCTAAGCATTTAAAGGCCCCACAGCTTTTCAATAACCTGCTGAAACATTATGGGACCATATGTAGGGTGGATATTGATGTCTCTAAATGCACTTGGACACTCTACTAAGACCTTAGATGAACCTGCTTCACAACAAGAGACACAAATGAGAGCAGTGGTATCAAACTCTTTTATCCATCAAAAACCAATGTAACAATATTAATGGCAGCCCAGCATGGTCACAGACCACAAGATAGAACAAATAAAAGTGTATATGCATATACATATATTCTTTTGTTTCAGTCATTTGACTGTGGCTATGCTGTAGCACAGCCTTTAGTTGAAGAAATCAACACCAGGACTTATTCTTTGTAAGCCTAGTACATATTCTATCAGTCTCTTTTAACAAACTGCTAAGTTATGGGGATGCAAGTACACCAACATCAGTTGTCAAGTGATGGTGGGGGTACAAACACACACACACACACACATATGTATATATGATGGGCTTCTTTCAGTTTCTGTCTACCAAAACCACTCACAAGGCTTTGGTTGGCCTGAGGCAATAGTAGAAAACTGTTGCCCAAGGTGCCACGTAGTGGGAATGAACCTCGAACCATGTGGTTAGTAAGCAAGCTACTTACCACACTATATATACAAATTATTTATAGAAACACATATGCTCCCGACCCCACAAACAAACACTTATTACAGAAAGTGGCAAGATCTTGGAAATGGAATAATCAGAGACCCAGGATGTGTAGCAGATAAGGAATAAGTGTATGATGATACGTGAGTGAAAACAGGGTTTAGACAGGTGATACAAAAGGGGAGAGTAAAGGGTTCAATGTAACCTTCTGCATCAGATATGGGAAGGAGAGGTCAAGTGAAGATAGAGATTGGGGGTGGGGTATGGAAAGTACTTGGACCCCATACTAGTGAACAGTACAAATAGATGTTGATGAGAGGACCAAATAAGTACAGTCATACACTGCGAGCAATGTATGGTGGGCAGAGGAGATCTGCCAACAGTGAAATTAGGAAGAGGAGAGAGTGACTAATTTGTGTGAGAGGAGTTATAGAGGCATGGGCACAGAAAGAATAAGGTAAAGATATGGGCAAAAAAAGAGACAAATGTGACAGTGAATGAGTGGTAAAGATGGGTGACAAGATGAAGAAGGGTAAGCGATAGAGTGATAGCAGAGAAGGGTAAGTAATGGGGAGTGACAGAGGAGAGGGTCATAGAGGTGTTAGGTGAGAGAAAGGCTGACAAAGAGGCCAATAATGTGAATTTGACAGCATGCAGAGAAAGATAGAGAGACAAATGAGGGCATGGAGAAAGAAGATATGGAAACTATAAAAGATCCTGTAATGGGAAAAGATTTAGTGAAATTTTAACTGATGCATATGACTGCGGGGAGTTAGATTTAGACACCTGTAATGTAGATGAAGGCTGAGAATTTTTAGAGTTCTGTCCAGGTCCACTGGATAGATATGTCGCTGGAGCAACAAAGCCAAAAGGAACATGGTGGAGGAACAATACAGTTAACAGGGCAGTGAAGACAAGGAAACAGGCATAGATAACCTAAGAGGAAGGTGGCTAGAAGAGCAGCTACGAAACAGGTATGAAGCAAAGAGGAAGGGATATGCATATGTCTTACATCATGAAGATCAGAGGTATTAAGTGTTCAGGATCTTAAGGTAGTGTATGAAAGAGAACAGAGAGGTCACAGGTGAGAAGTGTATTCAAAATGATGAAGGTATACTTGCCACTGATATGGATGATAAGAAAGTAGCATAGGAGTGCTATTATGAGAGGTTGTTTCATGTAAAGAATGCATGGGATGAAGAGAGGGTATCTTGTGATGACCCTACAGAGGGACCAGAAATTCAAGTTGACAGTAGTAAAGTAGATAAGGTGATCAAGGAGATAAAGATGAGAAAGCTGCAAGTTCCCTCTGGAATAGTTGTGGAGATGCTCAAAATATATGGTGAGTTAGGGTACATGATTACCACCCAGGTAGTAAATCAAGTTCTTCAAGAGTGATACCAAGTGACTGGCATAACAGTATCATTGTAAGCTGCTACAAAGACGAAGGAGATGCCTTAGACAGAAGCAGTTATATAGAATTAAATTACTGGATCAGGTCATGAAGGTCACAGAGAGGGTCATTGCACAATTGATTCATGAGAAGATGAGATGCAGAGGATCTAGATGAGTTGCGGTTTAATTTTGTGCCTGGAAGAGGTACTACAGATGCAACTACAAGAGAAATACTTGGCTAAGAATAAACCATTATTCCCGGCCGAAGAAAGCATTCAACAGGGTATCACATACAGTAATCTTGTGGTCACTTTGGTACTCTCAGAGAAATGACTGATATGCAGAAAAGGAGTATGTCTAACCCTTTAGCATTTAAACCGGTCATATCCGGCAAAAAGTATTCTGCCTGTTTTATGTTGAAATTGGCCAGATCTGGTCTCTCACACCAACCCTACAATATCGTTTTAAAAATTAACAGCTACCTCATCAAAATCTCATAGCTACAAGATAATGCATGATTAGTTCAAAACAATGTGAATAAAAAAGCATTAACTTTGGCAGAATAATGTGAACACTAGAGGGCTAAACTCCATACACTGCATTTGCTATAAGCTATGGGCACACAATAGATGTAGTGAAATCACTGGTAGATGATTAGAGAACATAGGCCTCATATGTGATAGATGCACTGGAACAGTAAATTCCATGAACACACCAGAAATAGAACCCTTTGAATGCTTGGCTAGCTCTCTTGAAGTAGTTGATAGCTTTTGTTATCTAGGATCTGTCGTCATCAACAAGGAAGGTGGTTACTGTGAAAATATGGTTGGAAGAAGTTGAGGGAGCTACAATTCAGTTGACAATAAAGGTCTTTTCCCAAAGAGTAAAGGCAGATTGTATGATATTTGTACTAGAATTGCCATGCTGTATGCTAGTGAAATATGGGCCTTCAATGCAGAGGACATGAGATGACTGGAAAGAAATGAAGCAAGCATGCTCTATTGAATGTACAGCAGTATAAATGTGCTGAGAGAAAGACTGGACGTAAGACTGGACGTAAGACTAATTACATGTACTATGAAACAAAAGAGACTGTTCTAGTGCAGACAACATATAATGTGTATAGATGAAAAGAGCTAATCACTAAATGTGACTGGAAACCCAGGAAGATATATGATGAAGTGGTGAAGATTGACTTCAGGACCTTAAGCTTCACAGAGGAAACAACAAAGAACAAGGATATCTAGCAATACAAGGGTCTCATGAAAAATTGCCTATTGTAGTGAAACAGAGAATATAAGGGTAATATTTGTTGACATATTCTGTCAACAATTTGTCTGCTAGCTCTGCACTTCTGAGGACAAGTGGAAGGAAAATAACCTTAGAAGGAAATAGGGAAGAGTTAGAAAGGAAGGACATCGGCTGTAAAAAATTGTCTAAATATATATACTCAGCTAACCCATACTAGCATGTAAAAAAATACATAAAACAGACAGACACATATTGAATTTTATAAAGACTGACAAACTTCATAAAATATTACCCAATCTTTAGACAGGAGTGAAGCAGTTGAATAATACAAAGGTACTTTTTTACTAAGGTACTTTTGAAGACTGCAAGTAATTTCAATAGTGAAAACAGCATATGTTGCTGCCCACAGTTTCACATTCTAAGTTGTTAGCTGCATTGTGTGGCAGTGTACTGATGACTGAGCTTCACAAAAGTGACTACAGCAGCAGAACGGATAGTGCAAGTACCAGCGTCGCCTTAAAGAGCACCATCCGAGCGTGATCATTGCCAGAGCGGCCATCTGGCCTCCGTGCCAGTGGCACGTAAAAGACACCATTCGAGCATGATTGTTACCAGCATCGCCTTATTGGCACCTGAGCCGGTGGCATGTGTAAAAGATTTGAGCGAGGTCGTTGCTGGTACCACTTGACTGGCCCCGTGCCGGTGGCATGTAAAAGCACTCACTACACTCTCAGAGTGGTTGGTGTTAGGAAGGGCATCCAGTTGTAGAAACTCTGCCAGATCAAGATTGAAGCCTGGTGCAGCCATCTGGTTCGCCAGCCCTCAGTCATTCGTCCAACCCATGCTAGCATGGAAAGCGGATGTTAAACGATGATGATGATCTTCATGTCTAGAAAGTGTACTGCCAAAGTGTACTGAATAAATATGATGGGCTTCCACATAGTTCCCATCTACCAAATTCACTCACAAGGCAAGGCATATATTTTGTGGGTAGTCACTGACTTCCACAGCATCGAAGATTTCATCTGATGACACCCTTATTTTGGAATTTCAGGTAACTTCCTTTAATATACCTTACACATTTCAAATAGCAACATAGTATGGCCTTGGGTATTCTAATGTCCATCACATGAACTGTGCGTCTCACACAGCACAGCAGCTACTCTACTGTAATATTTGCATATTGCAGGAGAAACTGATTGGTAATGTGGTCTTGCTTAGAATATTCATTAGAGATCAAAAGTTGTACAACTGACAGTTCACCAGCTTTGTGCTTCAATGTTTTTACTAATCAATCACTGAACATAATAAAAAATGCCACTGCTGTATCTAGGTTGTTGACATTCCTATTAAGATGGTCAGCAACTTATAGTATGCGACTCCAGGTAAAAGTTGATACAAAACTTCAGTTACTTTTTACATTGATTGAGAGAGATCGAGTACTGTTGGCACACAGCAAAATTTTCTGGCTCTTTTGCAGAGAGTAACCTACCTAAGCTGACTCAGTCAGTTCATGGATATACATATCACAACACTTTCTAGGGAATCTTAGCTTCAATAGTTTTAATAGCCCACCACCACTTATTGAGCAGTCCATACACTCCAGCTAAAAGCTCATTTGCTGTGTTTTGTAGCCAAGATTAATGTAATGTTCTAATCAAGTACACAGTACTGCTTTACCTGAGCAACATGAAGAGGGTGAGCTGTCAATCCTAAGAGAAACTATGGCAGTCATATCAAAGGGTTGCTGCTTTGAGCAGGGTTCACAAACCTGCTCTTCACAAACTGCTGAGTATCTGCATAGAGTCAATGAGCACGACAAACAAAGGAATTTGAAGTTCAATAGTCTTTATATGAATAGGAGTGATGTCATAGGTGCTCCAAAAACAGAATCCACACTAATTTACATGTAGAATTTCAGATTATTCTTATTACAAGGTGGTTACTGTGAAAATATGGTTGGAAGAAGTTAAGGGAGCTACAATTCAGTTGACAATAAAGGTCTTTTCCCAAAGAGTAAAGGCAGATTGTATGATATTTGTACTAGAATTGCCATGCTGTATGCTAGTGAAATATGGGCCTTCAATGCAGAGGACATGAGATGACTGGAAAGAAATGAAGCAAGCATGCTCTATTGAATGTACAGCAGTATAAATGCAACCAGTAGCTGAGATACAAGAAAATCCTACACTATCATTGACTGAAGGGACACTAATTTCAAGTAGTATTCCTTCAGCCAGACACTCAACCAATTCCTTCCTATTTTACAAGTTATTTTACATGCTCAGAGAGCAGACTTACAGTACATATTGTTTCAACAGGGATATAAACATGACAATACACACATATACAACAATAACAGAATATATATATATATATACACACACACACATGTGTTTGTGTGAATATTATTTATATATATATAACCATTTTTGTCTTTTAATGTCTTCAGAAAATGACACATGCCCAAGATGCCATAAAGCAGAATCAAAACCAGGAATTACAGAGCAAGTTTCTTAAACATTTGGCTATCCAACTACTACACAGTATAAATAAATGGACTCTGAATGGGAGCCTGTCAGCTGTTGTATTATGCCCGAGACTGAAAGGGCCATGCTTCTCACAAACTGCTAAATTGATTCCGCGGGAAATTTACTTTAAGGGTACAGTGTCTAGCTAAATCAATGGGCCTGTCAGATCAGTTGGCACAAACTGACCACACATGGCAAGAAATTGGGAACATGATCCATTTCATACAGGCATATATATTTTCTATGGTTGCATGCCCTTCCTGTGCAAAGCCCACATTTGTTTCCGAGCAAGGTAATATTTTTCAATGACCAGACAAATTTTCCCAGAAGATGGAAAATAGATGGCACTGCTTATATGATTTACAATTATTACAATGTCAAAACTAAGAAGCACAACAAAGACATATACACAACTATATGTATCTATATATATCGTAAGCTTCACAGCCACACACACACACATTAGGAAGGGCATCCAGCTGTAGAAACACTGCCAGATCTGACTGGCCTGGTGCAGCCTTCGGGCTTGCCAGACCCCAGTTGAACCGTCCAACCCATGCTAGCATGGAAAGCGGACGTTAAATGATGATGATGATGATGATGATGATACACCATATGAGTACCATACGAGTGAGATCGTTGCCTGAGCAACAAACTGGCCTTCGTGCCGGTGGCATGTTAAGCACACCATTCGAGCATGATCATTACCGCGTCGCCTTACTAGCACTTGTGCTGGTGGCACATGAAACATTCAAGCGAGGACGTCGCCAGTGCCGCTGGACTGGCTTCTGTGCAGGTGGCACGTAAAAAGCACCATTTGGACGTGGCTGTTGCCAGTACCACCAAACTAGCCCTCGTGCCGGTGGCACGTAAAAGCACCCACTACATTGTCGGAGTGGTTGGCGTTAGGAAGGGCATCCAGCTGTAGAAACTCTGCCAGATCAGATTGGAGTCTGGTTCGCCAGTCCTCAGTCAAACCGTCAAACCCATGAGAGCATGGAAAGCGGGCGTTAAACAATGATGATAGAGAGAGAGAGAGAGAGAGAGAGAGAGAGAGAAAGAGAGAGAGAGACAGACAGACAGATAGATAGATAAATTATTGAGGTGGCTATTCATGATTTACAACCTAAAGGCAACAAATATAGTTGTCACTAGAGTGATGTAGGTGTGGTTGTGTGGTAAGAAGCTTTCTTCCCAACCACATGATCTGGGGTTCAGTCCCACTGTGTGAAACCTTGGGGCAAGTGTCTTCTATTATAAGCCTTGTAAGTGGATGTGGTAGACAGAAGCTGCAAAGCCTGTCGTGTATCATCATCATCATCATCGTTTAACGTCCGCTTTCCATGCTATATATATTTATTTATGTGTATGTCTTCTTGTTTATCCTCCATCACTGCTTAACAACCAGTACTGACGTGTTTACATCCCCATAACTTAGTGGTTCAGCAAAAGAGACCAATAAAATAAATACCAGGCTTTAAAACAAAAATGTACTGGGGGTCAATACATTCGATTAAAAATTGTTCAAGATAGTGCTCCAGCATGGCTGCAGTCTATAATGACTGAGACAAGCAAAAGATTACACACACACACACACACACACACACATATATATATATATGAGTGACCAAGGGATAGCACCTTGAAAGTTCCCTCAAAGGCACAACACTGGGAAAGGTTCTTTGGGATGTCCAACAGTCACCTATGCCTATTCAGACACACCTATTCATGTTGTCCAAGGAAAAGGCTAAGACCGTTACAGCTTGGCACCAGTGATTTCTCAACTCATTTTTGCAGGTGAGTGAACATGATCAATGTCAAATAAAGTGTCATGCTTAACCCTTTAGCATTTAAACCGGCCATATCCGGCCAGAAGTATTCTGTCTGTTTTATGTTCAAACTGGCTAGATCTGGTCTCTCACACCAATCCTACAATATCGTTTTAAAAATTAACAGCTACCTCATCAAAATCTCATAGCTACAAGATAATGCCTGATTAGTTCAAGGCAATGTGGATGAAAAAGCATTAATTTTGGTAGAATAATGCGAACAGTAAAGGGTTAAGAACACAACATACCATCTGGTCCAGGAATCAATCTCATAACCTCATCATCATAAGCCTGATGTTCTTACTGAGCCATGTGCCTTCACTCTCACACACTATATATATATATATATATAAGTAAAATGATCAAAGGACTCTCCCAGCCAAGGCTCCCGATGCTGGGTACATGGACTCCAAGTAATATATATGACCACCCCCTGGATGACGCACCAGTCCAAAGCAAAAGTATTTTTGTCAGATGAGTGGACTACAGGAACATGAAATGAAGTGTTTTGCTCAAGAAGACAACACATTCCCAGGTACACAAACTGAAACCACAATCTTAGGATTACGAGTACGACAACTTAACGACTAGATAATTAGTCTCCATTATACTATATTTACTAAACGTGAATATGCATACACAAAACACAGTGTATATTTATCAGCATAAATATATAAACATACATTTTATGGAGTAATGTTTGTTTTTATACTGAAGTATAATTAAAAACAGTTTAACATAAAACTGGAGAAATACTCAATACTTCTCATAGTGAACACATGTATTATACATTTACAGGAAGAGATGTGACAGTGACTTCCAAGTTTCATCCTGCTTGCTTTTCTCAGACAGTCTCACGAAGGTGAGCAGGATGAAACAATTATACTTGTAAGATATATATATATGTACATATATGTATACATACATATCCATGTATCCATTACATATATAAATATATAGACCCATCCATCCATATATTCGTACACACACACACACACACACATATATGCTTATATATATATATGCATATAAATATTTATATATGTATATATACATACAAAAAAAAATATATATATATATACACATACATATGTGTGTATATATATATATATATAGATAGATTTAGATAATCATATCAGGAGGTGTTATTAAGTTAGACATGGCCTGGACCAATCTTTTGTCGAAACATATCTAAGTTTATATATATATATATACACACACATATATAGATATATAAACACTTTAAAAAAATGTTTCAGCCCAAAAGCTGCGGCCATGCTGGGGCACCCCCGTTGAATGTGCTACACTAGTACGTGAAACCACCTCTGATACGTGGCACTTGGTCAACAAGGGAGTTCGACGCCACTACCCGCATCTGTGTTTCCTGCCGAAAGGTAGGTTCAACTGGAACCCCTGACAAGAAGAGATCCAGTTAAGTTTTAAACCATTATCTGTGTGGATGTGTAAATCTACACATTTGCTTATAATATACTAACCCAAAAATAGCATAACTTTATAGTTAAATTTTGTAAAGAAATCACTCCCCAGCTCACATTCTCGAAGACAAGTAGAACAAATTTGTTTTTTGCAAAATAAATGAGGGTTAATAAGAGAAAGTGCAACCATTGTACACCAATGACTGAATCATCCAAATCTTAAAACAGAAAAATAAATGTAAAAATGATCAAACCAAAACACACACACTCACACACATCGAGGTTCAAACTATTAATACACACACACACACATTTTTCTTTTCTTAAACAATTTTATTTGTTTCAGTCATGTGACCATAGCCATGCTTGACCACCGCCTTTAGTTGAACAAATCAACTTATTCTATATAAGCCTAGTACTTATCCTATCGATGCCTTTTCTGAAACTGCTAAGTTACGGGGATGTAAACACACCAACATCGGTTATCAAGCGATGGAGAGGGGGACAAAGTCACCCACAAATATATATGATGGGCTTCTTTCAGTTTCCGTCTACCAGATCCACTCAAGGCTTCGGTCAGCCCGAGGCTATAGTAGAAGACACCTGCCCAATGTGATACGCAGTGGGACTGAACCCAGAACCATGTGGTTGGGAAGTAAGTTTCTTCTCACACAGCCACCCTTGCAGCTATGTATATGTATGATATTTATGACTGTTTACATATACAGACCAGATTGTGTGCATGTGCATGTGTGTGTGTATGCACTCGCGTTCCAACTATGTGTTTGTGTAAATATATATATATTCATATGCATTTAGACATATACCTATCTAATGATTAGGTTGTATTTACTATCTTCCTATACATATACGTTTATATCATTTACATAGTGAACATGTTATAATATTTACCTTATAAAATGTGTACATACACATGATATATTCACAATGCATGTGCTCATATGATGTATTGGCAGCATATATTGTGTTCTGTGAGATATATCGCAGTATATATTGAGTTCTGTACATATATTTGAAGAGTACCATGTACATTTAACATATACAAGTAGTCTACAATATACTGTGTCAATATGTATTATATTTGCAGTACACTTAATTGCACATACATTTATATGCACGTACATATATAAAACCACACACATATATACATAATGGTGTGTTGATGCTTATGTGTAGGCATGCTTTTATACCAGTAAGTATATTGGCCTGTATAAATGCATGTGTGCACATGTGCATGTACTGCTGTTCCGATCATATACGTCTCATATAAACTGCTTTCCCACTAACCGAACAAAGGTGCTATCTCTTTACCGCAGCCAAAGTGGCTTTTTTTTTCCTTCCTTTTATCCAGCTTCCAGACTATTCCTTTCAAAATATTCCCCGTTTCACTCTCTGATTTACAATATATAGACCTCATTTTTCTATTACCAGGAATAGATTTTCAGCCCCATGACATGCCTGATTTAGCAAAGCTATGGTAACAAAAGGCATTGCAGCCATGACCATTCCGAATATATTTTTACTCTATATGATCTGATAGAGTGCTTCATTCTCCAAGACAGTGGACTATGTTTTGACAATAGTTGGTTGTAGTTTCTAGGACATGTATAACACTGACTTTAAAGAACCTTTGGTTCCAATGCCTTTCTGGTTAACTGACTCTTCCTAATCAACCAAGTATTAAATTTACTCCAATAATTAAATGAAATACAAGTATGCATTAGTATAATGTTGGGAAGGAGATCCAGCTCATCCAAATGTAGAAACCTTTACAAAGCAAACGCTGAAGCACAATGCAATCCTTGGGTCCATCAGCTCCTGTCCAACCATCCAACCCATGTCAGCAGGGAACATGGACGTCAAAATAACGATGATGATACAAGTTTTTAATACTGTACTGTGTAAGGTACTGCAAAACAGGGTCACCCAGTAAACTAGCCTGGTGGTTGTGGGATTTTCAAAGTTCCTTCTTGTAAATTATACAAGATGGTTTACAGCGGCTCCAGACCAACAATGTCCAGAAAGTTGGTGCTGCACCTGCATATTGAGTGAGCTTATACAGAAAACGTACATCAAGTGCATGAGTTTCACTGAACCTTCTTTTAATTGGACAGTGGATAGACAAAACAGCAAGACATGTCATTTTTGATAAACAAAATAAAAGTTGTTAAGCTGTGTGCTATCACTATTAAGATTTGTGTGTTTGAATGTATTTATATATTAATAATATATTTGTGCATAAGCTTGTGTGTGTGTGTACATGAATATATACCCACAATACATTTTAACTATATACATATATATATATATATATATATATACACACACAAAGACAACGTAAATATATGGATATTTCTCTATATATATACACAAATATATATACTTAGAATGTGTATATACTCACATAATTTTGTGTGTGTGTGTGTGTATATGTGTAAATATGTAGATAATTCACCCACATAATTACATTCACACATATCCATGCATATGTATACACATCAATACACACACACACACATATATATATATATTGTACACAATTTCTCATTCTATCAATCTATCTTTTTATGTGTGTGTATACATACGTGTAAGTACAAATAAATACACATATACGAAGGTCTCTCAACAATATGGTCTCGATATCATTTCGTGGTACATGTGATGTATACATTGGTACCTAAAACAATTAGCAAAACCAGCACATTCTCGCTAAGTGTTTCAGGTGCCTATTCAGAAATATGCACGTTCTTGGCACTCCTATCCACGACCTAATAATGCAACATGTGACTGTTAGGTGTAGAGAGGGTTTACAGCAAGTTGGCTGGTATTTTCAGTAGCCGATAAAAGTGCCATGCTCAAGTAGAAGAACACGTACCACCTGTAAAAGGAAGTGAACACATGGCCATATGATCGGGAGCCCAATATGTGTGTATAAGTTTATACACAGACAGGGTGAGAGAGGTCGATATTTTGATACATACGTATATGTAACAATATACATATAGTTTTGACTTTAAGAGTCCCTCATTGCGTGTGGCATTTATGTATAGTAATGCCCTCTATATAATATAATATAATATAATATAATATATATATACGTGTGTGTGTGTATATATATATATATATATAAGTATATATATAGATATGTGGGGGTGTATTTATGTGTATTTAAACGGACGTTAAATGAAGCTATTGTATGAAAACAAATATTTTTC
>NC_042997.1:173283536-173290675 GCF_006345805.1 Octopus sinensis
TACAAATAGGTGCACTATGATTACTTTTTTTTTTTAGGTATAGACTGCATGTATGCATACATATACACACACATATATACATATTCATATACATATATACACATGAGCATATACATTCATGCGAATATACATACATGTATATATAACATATACACACACACACACACATAAATATATATATACTACGCACACATGTATACATGTGCATATACTAAATCTTCAAACGTGTGTGTATATACGGATTTGTGTAAATAAAAACACCTTACACCTGTATAAATATCTCCACAAATATACATTTTTTGTTTTTTGAAGTGTACGGATTAATTAAACCACAGTGATTTCATATTTTGAGTGGTATTTAAAGTGTCTTTTTTCAGTTTTTTAAGACTGAACTGCATGAACTAAGAAAAGTTTGGCTGCCATTTCTAGCAGGTTGTTTTATTTTTACTCGATATCGTGGCCATGTGTGTGTGTGGGTGTTGTGCGTGTCTGTGTGTTTTCCTGTCAGTTCCGCTTTTTAACAGCTCTCATTATGAATGAATGCCCTTAATCTCTGATTTTATTAATTGCAGGTAAGTTATGCCTTTAGAAAAAAAAAGCATATATATGTCGTCCAAAATCACGAATACAGGAGATGGAAACGTCGATCTTTTTGTTATTCATTGTAATCAAACAATGACATTAAGTCTTCTTTTTCTTTTTTCATTTCATTCAATAATCAAGAGCAGAGGCGGTAGAGCGTAGAGAATTTTAAGTGCGTCCATCAACTCTTTTCAAGTTCAATTCCCGCTATTTTAGACTCGTTTTTTTTTTTTTTTCTTTCATGGCTTCCCGGTTCTTACATAGAACCAACAAACAAACACATCGCCATGAATACGAAATCACACATAAGCATACACAAAGAGGGACCTTCAAATTAAACTACTCTTTTTCAGAAAAGGGACACATTAAACATAGTCTTGGGCTTCATGTGAATAGGTAAAGGATAGAATAAAGACGGCGAGCTGGCAGAAACGTTAGCGCGCCGGACGAAATGCCTAGCGGTATTTCGTCTGTCGTTACGTTCTGAGTTCAAATTCCGCCGAGGTCGACTTTGCCTTTCATCCATTCGGGGTCCATAAATAAAGTACCAGTTTCGCACTGGGGTCGATGTAATCGACTTAATCCGTTTGTCTTCCTTTGTCCCCTCTATGTTTAGCCCCTTGTGGGCAATAAAGAAATTGGTATTTCGTCTGCCGTTACGTTCTGAGCTCAAATTCCGCTGAGGTCGACTTTGCCGTTCATCCTTTCGGGGGTCGATAAATTAAGTACCAGTTACGCACTGGAGTCGATCTAATCGACTTAATACCTATGTCTGTCCTTGTTTGTCCCCTCTGTGTTTAGCCCCTTGTGGGTAATAAAGAAATAGGTATTTCGTCTGCCGTTACGTTCTGAGCTCAAATTCCGCCGAGGTCGACTTTGCCGTTCATCCTTTCGGGGTTGATAAATTAAGTACCAGTTACGCACTGTGGTCGATCTAATCGACTTAATACCTATGTCTGTCCTTGTTTGTACCCTCTGTGTTTAGCCCCTTGTGGGTAGTAAAGAAATTGGTATTTCGTCTGCCATTACGTTCTGAGCTCAAATTCCGCTGAGGTCGACTTTGCTTTTCATCCTTTCGAAGTCGATAAATTAAGTACCAGTTACGCACTGTGGTCGATCTAATCGACTTAATACCTATGTCTGTCCTTGTTTGTCCCCTCTGTGTTTAGCCCCTTGTGGGTAATAAAGAAATAGGTAAAGGACAGAATGGTCACAGAATTCAGTGAATCATGGGTTTGCTCGGTTTTAGCTGACGTGGGGGAAAAAGCAACAAGGGAGTAGCCGGTAAGTGATCATTCAGCTTGTTAGAGATATATAGATAGATAGATATCCCTCAAATTACACCAGTCATGTATAAAACCACAGGACACATTGGGTAAATGAAGTCCTCCTACATACCTCTAAATGGTCGAGACGGCCGTGGGTGAAATACCTTTCGTCAGTACTGATATGGGCTGAAGCAAGAATCATGTACAAACATATTGAACAAGAGCGAAAGCAGGAGAACCAGCTAACGTGAATCACAGCCTGTCATTTTGTGGGGAGTAGTAGAATATATTGATCCCAGAGCTCAGCTGGTACTTATTTTATCGACTTTGAAAGGATAAATAGCAAAGTCGACGTCTGTGAAATTTGAACTCAGTAAGAAGTAGTGCTAAGCATTTTTTGGCCAATAGTCTTTTCTGCTATAGAGAAAACAAAGCCTGCTAATAATAATCCCCTCTACTATAGGCACAACAGTAACTATTTAATAACTTAAATACCTTGTGAAAGGTAGAAGAGTCCAGTTTGCTGGACATTGTTGTAGAGCTGAAAACGAGGCAATTTCTACTCTTCTCCTTTGGAAGCCATCAACTCGCAATACCAGAGGGCACACACTCTCCTACCCTGATGTAATCTCCAGGGATACAGGCATCCAGCAACAGGACCTCCGTAATGCCATGATGGACCGTGAAGTCTGGCGTAGCATGGTAAATTCCATTGTCTCGACCACGGTCGAACAATGATGATGATAGGCACAAGGCCTGGAATTTGGGGGCGGGAGTTAGTCGATTACATCGACACCCCAATGCTCGACGGGTACTTAATTTATTGACCCCGAAGGGATTAAAAGCCAAGTCGATCTCGGTAGAATGTGAATTTAGAACGTAAAGACGGACAAAATGCTGCTAAGCATTTTCTCCCGCGTGTTAACGATTCTGCCAGGTCGCCGCCATTCTGCTAATAATAATAATAATAATAGTAGCAGTAGTAGTAGATAAATGTAATCCTATACAGGAACATACATTTGAAAGAATACGACCATATGGTCAAGTCTGGAATGCCTTTGATCATATTAAGTCTGTTCGATCATGGCCGATGTGGTGACCAAACTACATAACAGTAGTGTCGAGACCCAATAATGGCGTCAATTCAAAAGATCAACTGCACACACACACACACACTAAGTGTGCAATCTTGCTCATCTTCAAATTTGAGCGTATGTATGAGCGTGTATGTGTAGAGGGTGTTCATGTATAAAATGATAGTTCTTCAATCTATCATTTCGTATTGTCGTACTCCGTGGAATCTTCATTATTTTCAGACATCTTGTTTCCACCCCACCACCAAAGACTGACTGAGCAGTAGTGACTGAGTAAGGTGTAAGTTTTTGGAGTTTTGTTAATTTTTTTCGTTTATTTCTTCAGTGAACAAGAAACATGACATTTAACACATTATCACTGCTACTACTTTTAGACTTCATGGATATATACAAATGTTCAGTCATCAAACGGCGAACGGAACAGGAGAAAGAGTTGGCTGCACATAATAGAGACAACATCAATGGATCTCAACTGGGTTCCATAAAGGTTTTTGCTGTTAAATTTATGTGCAATAAATTTATTATACTTCAACAATACACACGATATATTATAATATTGTTACAAAATTTCTCATAATATATAATCAAAAATTTTAATAGGGTTTTCTAAACATCGAATAGCTGTGATAGTTCATCCGGGTAAGTAAGGAATCGAAAGAGTCCATAGGCAAAATATGGTTAAGAAACCACAAGGCTAAATAGTTACTGTTGTTATTTGTTACCTAGTCACCCTGATTAAAAGTTAGATTAAGGAAGGACCTTTTAGTTGTGTACTTTGTGACAAATCCTATTGATCAATATTGGCCTTCCGGTCAATAGCTGGCCATCGCAAGAAGACCTTCCTTACCCTTCACTCAACATGGAGATTCACAGAGTAGCTTTCTCACATCTACTTCTAGGCCCATGCTGAATCTGCTAAAAAGAGCAGATAAAAAAATTCACATCGACCTACCCTCTTAAACCGAGATAGGCACACGACAAAACTAAATGGTGTTCAAGAAATAATAATGGTTTCAAATTTTGGCAGAAGGCCAGTAATTTCGATTACATCAACCTCAGTGCTCAACTGGTACTTATTTTATTTACTCAGAAAGGATGAAAGGCTAAGTCGACCTCGGCAGAATTTGAAGTCAGAATGTAAAAGACAGACGAAATGCCGCTAAGCATTTTGCCCGGCGCGCTAAAGATTCTGCCAGCTCGAAGTCGATTACATCGACCCCCCAATGCTTGACTGGTATTTACCGTATCGACTCCGAAAGGATGAAAGGAAAAGTCGGCCTCGGCGGAATTTGAACTTGGAACGTAAAGACAGATGAAACGCCGCTAATGATAAACGTTCATAGTCGACCTAACGATCTAAAACATCAACAGCATCCAGTATAGTCATTTCATTTCGGAAATTCCCATGACTCATACATAAATTTCATCATACACTCTCAATCACCAACCGAATCAACATTTCAAGCTTTGAGTTTAAGAACTAAAGACATTCATCAATATTATTTTGGTTCTAAACAAAACACTTCTTCAGTATGTCAATGAATGAATTTCTCTTGCTTTAAGCTAGGTGTTTGTTCACATATTAACAATGAATAAACGAAGCAGTGGGTTTTTTTTTTCTTGTTCCAAATGCTAGCAGTATATATATGGTTGCTCAACTCGTACTAACCAACTAAAAAAGGATCCATTCGTGAATGCACGACCTGCTAGAAATAACAACCAAATCTCGCTCAAGAACTAAAAATTACTGGACTCGTACTAACCAAATAAGGAGCTCCTTTCGTGATCGCTCGATCCGCTAGAAACAACAACCAAATCTCTTAACTTTATGCCTCGTTATCTCAACGCAACACAATACCACACACACACACACACACATTTTAGTCATAGAAAAAAAAAACTGGTCATGGCTGGGGTATCTTTAATCATATGGTATCAATCACAACAAGTAATATAAGTTAATATTATCACCTGCGTCAAATTCTGTAATTACTATCAAACAGTAATTACGAAGCAACAATTAGAAGAGAGTTGAGAAAGAGAGAGGCAGGCATAGTAAACAACTAACTGACCAGGAAATTTCAGCCACTAAAGCAATGTATGAACTACTATATTTATTTTTTACCCATTATTTCTTTCAGTCATTGAACTGTGGCCGTGTTGGGGCACCGCTTGAGGGTTTTAGTCTAACGAATCCACCCCAGTGTTGGTTTTTCTTAAAGCCTGGCACTTGTTCTATCGGTCTCTGCTGAACAGCTAACTTACGGGGACGTAAACAAACCGACAACACAAAGACGCACGGACACACACACACACATATATATATACCACAGGCTTCCTTCGGTTTCCATCTACGAAATCCACCTATAAAGCTTTGGTCGGCCAAGGGCTATAGTAGAAGACACTTGCCCAAGGTGCCACGCACACAGAGGAAGTGAATCCGAAACCATGTGGTACAGAAACAAACTTCTTACACACAGTCACGTCTTATAATTTGACCACAAGGGTTCCAAGAGGTTAGGGGATAGTACCAGAACGAGCGAAATACTCCGAAAGAGAAAAGAGAATATGTGAGGGTTTTTACAACCAGATAAGGGCAACGTCAATGCCAATAGATATGAATAAACCAAAATAGGAATAACAAGAGTCATCAAAATGAGAGAGAAACCACGATGGGCTATCTCGGAGGAAGTCATATAAAACCCTTGATTATCTTAACATACAACAGTCAAAAGGTAGGAGCCTCCTCTCAGGTGTTACCGCACAAGGGGAGGCCAGTTTGGGCCAAATTTCATCTATCTCTCATGAACTTTACTGCAGAGTAGGCTCAATCTCCTGACCCACACTTTTCGCCAAACTAATATTGGGGACATGGAATCATGATAGGTCGCTAGCCACTAAACCTTTTCTATTGTCTCTCCCTGTTTATTTCTGTGTTCCTTTCTGTCGAAGAGCGTAGGCTCGAAACGTAAAAGACTTTCTCACTTCCCGAGCGTTAAACTAATACATCTGTTTGTTGTTTACACACCCGTCTTCGTCTTTTGTTTTTTCTGTAAATTCTCACTATATAATAGCTCAATTCTATACGACAAGAAACAGACCAAGATCTTGGTTTTTCTAAATACAAAGTGATTATTAAAATTGGAAAAAAGAAAAATTAATAATAAACAAAGGCGTAGGCGTTCCTGTGTGGTAAGAAGCTTGCTTCCCAACCACATAGTTACGGGTTTAGGCCCACTGTGTGACACCTAGGGAAATTGTCTTCTATACAAGCATGGGCCGACTTGGGAGGGTTTGGCAGACGGAAACTGTAAACAAAATACGTCATGCGTATATGTGTGGGGATGGTGTATATATTATATATACATACATATTTGTGTGTGTATATATGATTAATGTTATATATATATATATAAACACACATACACACACATTGTTGTTACTGTGAATATGTTTGTCAACCACAGCCGCTTGACAACCGGCTTTTGTTGATCAATATCCCAGTAACTTAGCGGTTCGGCAAAAAAAAAAGGCCGACAGAATAAGTACGAAGCTTAAAAAGAAGTACTGGGGTCGATTCGTTCAATTAAAAAAACCTCCTCAAGGCGGTGCCCCAGCATGGCCACAGTCTAGTGATAAAAACAAACAAACGAGTGGCTGTGTGGTAAGTAGCTTGCTAACCAACCACATGGTTCCGGGTTCAGTCCCACTGCGTGGCATCTTGGGCAAGTGTCTTCTACTATAGCCCCGGGCCGACCAATGCCTTGTGAGTGGATTTGGTAGACAGAAACTGAAAGAAGCCTGTCGTATATAGTATATATATCTATAGATGGGTAGTATATATGTTTGTGTGTCTGTGTTTGTCCCCCTAGCATTGCTTGACAACCGTTGCTGGTGTGGTTACGTCCCCGTCACTTAGCGGTTCGGCAAAAAGAGACCGATAGAATAAGTACTGGGCTTACAAAGCATAAGTCCCGGGGTCGATTTGCTCGACTAAAGGCGGTGGTCCAGCATGGCCGCAGTCAAATGACTGAAACAAGTAAAAGAGTAAATAAGAGATGAAAGAGATAAGTACTTTACAGCAAAGAAAACTAAAAACAACAAATGCACATGGCAAAGGACTGAGACCTTAGCTCCGAGACGCACGCACCTACACCCCACCCTTTTATACTTTCAAAAACCTAAAAATGATCTG
>NC_042997.1:173290775-173318275 GCF_006345805.1 Octopus sinensis
GACAAAATTTCGTACATTATGCATAGTTTTCACATATGACTTCTGCATGTAATTTTGTTCATTGATTTATAAATTTATATGTATATTTATTTCGTTGTGTGTTTTAAATTATTCTTTGGAATTTGTATTGATTGTCTGGATGTGTTCCTTCTATAATTTCCCTCATATATATTTTGATTATATATATATATATAACTGCCTGGAGTGGCTGTGTGGTAAGTAGCTTGCTAACCAACCACATGGTTCCGGGTTCAGTCCCACTGCGTGGCATCTTGGGCAAGTGTATTCTGCTATAGCCCCGGGCCGACCAATGCCTTGTGAGTGGATTTGGTAGACGGAAACTGAAAGAAGCCTGTCGTATATATGTATATATATATATATGATATATATGTATGTGGTGTATGTGTTTGTGTGTCTGTGTTTGTCCCCCTAACATTGCTTGACAAACCGATGCTGGTTGGTATATTTACGTCCCCGTCACTTAGCGGTTCGGCAAAAGAGACCGATAGAATAAGTACTGGGCTTACAAAGAATAAGTCCCGGGGTCGATTTGCTCGACTAAAGGCGGTGCTCCAGCATGGCCGCAGTCAAATGACTGAAACAAGTAAAAGAGTAAAGAGTAAAAGAGTATATATATATATATATAGATATATACATACACACACACACAAACACACGCATAGTGGAAAGAAACACGGTGAGAGCGTAACAGCAGGTGGTCCTCAGAGGAGAAATTCCCTTTAAGCAAGTGTTTCGGCCCTTAACTCCTGACACTCCAGGGATGGGGGGGGGCATCCGAATTATGACTTCTGGATGTCCACCTGCTGTCCGTTTTAGTGCACCTTACGTTTCTCTGGTTTCTTGCACTGCTGTGACGTGTGCTGCGACCCCGAGACGGGCTAAATACTCGTTTCCAGCTGGGTACTTTGGCGGGCGCTCGGACAACCCAGGTGTGAGGGTTCTTTTTTCTCACGAACCAGGATCGCCGGCTCCAGAAGCGCAGGCCTACACGACTACACAATCTGGCACTCGCTTGAATTGGGGCAAATTTAGCCTTATGAAGTTGGACTTTGTTCCTCCTAAACTTGAGGCCTTCTTGGCCGCTTCTCCCATGGCCCTCAAGGTTCTACTCCTGCTTCTTCCAGAGATGGACAGCTGTTTCATGAGGCTGTAGGCAGATGAGCCCATAAATCCCCTGACGCCAACCTCGACGCGGAGACTTTGGTTTTGAATAAGTACTAGGATTCAAAACCAAAGTCTCCGCAGTCGAGGTTGCCGTCAGGGGATTTATAGCTCATTGCCTACAGCCTCATGAAACAGCTGTCCATCTCTGGAAAAAGCAGGAGTAGAACATTAAGGGCCATGGAAGAATATACATATATATATATATATATATATATATATATATATATATAGATATATATATATATAATATATATATATATATATATATACACACACCACGGACTTTCTTCAATTTCCGTCTACGAAATCCACTCACAAGGCTTTGATCGGACCGAAGCTATATTAGAAGAGCGAAAGGTGCCACGCAGTAGGACTGAACCCGAAAACATGTGGCTGGTAAACAAGTTACTAACCACACAGCCATTCCTACGCCTATGTATGTATGTATGTATGTATGTTTGTATGTACGTATGTATGTATGTATATATGTATGTATGTATGTATCTATCTATCTATCTATCTATCTATCTATCTATCTATCTATCTATCTATCTATCTATCTATCTATCTATCTATCTATCTATCTATCTATCTCTGTATATATATATGTATATATATATATACATTTCGTAGTCTTGAATCCATCGAGAAAACTTACCCGAGGCTAGCAACTTGTTTGCCTGTTGTGGTTATTGGTTACTTGATGTCATCTTACAGAGAAAATGTTCTAGCTTTTGGAAATACACCAGGAATTCCATAGTATCCGTTGAATTTATATAAGTAGACAAATGATAGAAAATTAAATGAACAACATTCTTTATTTTAAAATCATGACAATTGTTTCGGCACAATTTTTACCCTCGTAGAACATTCGTAAGATTTTGTGTAGTCATTATCATACATGTAAGTTCTAAAATTAGCCTCCTCAGCTGATTGTTTAAATAAGTCGTTCGTAACATCCTACAGTCACTTCACTCTGTGTTATTTTTAGCAGTTTACAGACAAAGCGAAGCCCAAAAATACAATTATAATCAAGATGCAAAATACAGACAAAAAAAAAAAAGATTTAAAAAATGTGGGTGTCAAGTAGACTACAAATTAAAATTCTATCTTCATGGTCAAATTATAAGAAAGAGAATGAAGAATAAAATTAAGCCTTTATTTCTGTATCGTTGTTACATCTACTTAAAACCTCTGTTTTCCTGATGAGAAGACGGCATAATGCACCCTTTATTCCTTCGGAATTAAGAGTATGCAGTCTTCGAAACATGTGTTGAGAGTAAAGGAATTTTATTAAAATCTTCGTTCGACTCCATTCTTTCATTTATTCATATAAAAAAAAACACACAAATTACCACACAAGAACACGGGGTTTATGCCCTTGGCATGTAGCTTCAACCGTGTTTTCTGACTTGAATTTACAGACAACACGAAGCCCAAAACTACAATTATAATCAAGATGCAAAATACAGACAAAAAAAAAGATTTAAAAAATGTGGGTGTCAAGTAGACTACAAATTAAAATTCTATCTTCATGGTCAAATTATAAGAAAAAAATGAAGAATATAATTAAGCCTCTATTTCTGTATCGTTGTTACATCTACTTAAAACCTCTGTTTTAAGACATCGAAATTTAACTGTGGAAATACTTCTTAATATTAACACCGGATTTGAAAAATCATTTGTTAGAGTTATTTTTCCCATGTTTTCAGTAGTTTCTTTTGATCCCACCGAAGTTAATTCTGTTTTCATCTCTTTGGTCTCGATTACTTTAGAACGAGTCAAATTCTGTAACGGTTATCTCATCTCTGACGGAATCAGCTACGTTAGACGAGCCTAGAAAGGAGCATTCACAAACACAGCCCCTTCAGTCCTTTCACCATCACTCTCTAGCTTCACTCACAAAGAAACTTCATATATAATGATGGATGGAAGCACTCCGTCGGTTACGACGACGATGGTTCCGGTTGATCCGAATCAACGGAATAGCCTGCTCGTGAAATTAACGTGTAAGTGGCTGAGCACTCCACAGACACGTGTACCCATAACGTAGTTCTCGGGGATATTCAGCGTGACACAGAGAGTGACAAGGCCGGCCCTTTGAAATACAGGTACAACAGAAACACAAAAGTAAGAGTGAGAGAAAGTTGTGGTGAAAGAGTACAGCAGGGATCACCACCATCCCCTGCCGGAGCCTCGTGGAGCTTTAGGTGTTTTCACTCAATAAACACTCACAACGCCCGGTCTGGGAATCGAAACCGCGATCCTATGACCGCGAGTCCGCTGCCCTAACCACTGGGCCATTGCGCCTCCACTCATATATAAGCAACATCGCGAACATCACAACTCATTTACATTACAGCCCATTGTTCCGAACTCATCAACCAACTCTTTCTTTGGCTTGCTCTAATACTGTTGTTGTAAGGCAGCGCGCTTGAAGAATCGTTGGCACGCCGGAGAACAATACTTAGTTCAAGTTCGACCGAGATCAACTTTACCTTTCATCCTTTCAGGTCGGTGAAATAAGTACCAGTTAAGCACTGGAGTCGATATAATAGACAGGCTCTTATCCGCTAAATTTCAGGCCTTACTGTTGTTGTTATTCTCAGGTCTGACTGAGAAGACAGAAGTTCAAAGACGTTCTAGCCACAGATACGACTGCTTCTTTTTTGTTTTTTCCTTTTTTCAGACACACTATATAAGATTACGTTAGCTAACGTGTGTACGGACGGTGATTTTAAAACTGTCGAGTGTAAGTACGATTTGAAAGGTTTCTTCTTCTATGAGAAGAGGTTGGTAGCATCTCAAATTACTCGTTACCATATCCGGAGAAAATGAAGCTGAAGGTTGATCCGAACAGTTCTTTTCAGAACACAATGTTGTCGATTCCGGCAAGTTTGGAAAAGAATCGACTGTAATACTTTGACTGATAATTTATTTATCGACCAGAACACTGGAAAGCTAATTTGAGCCTTGTGTGATTTGTATTTAGGGCGTAGTGAGGCGAAGTATATACCAAAAGCCTTCTATCCGACCCTGTAACGAATCCGCCAATTTGCTGCCTTTTGTGTATGCCTGATAAGAGCTGGAGCATAAATGTTCTCAGTGCGTGAATTCTTACACACTTTTAGTGTGTCCACCTTAATTAACAGGTATAATCAGAGAGCGTAAATTTCTGCACATACATTCCTGCACCTAGAGACAACTGCGCACTCTCTAATACACCATTGCTCCACCCTTGGAATATATTCTTCAATGAATCTGATACTTTAAAAATTTTTTTTCGAAGTACGTATGTGATTCGGAGCATATTAAATTGCTATTTCTTGCAAATCGAACGATAACTAAGAAGCTACTTCGTTGCTTGATTGTTTGCGCGCGTGTGTAAACTCTTTAAACTTCCTGCACTCCGTTGGAGGTGTCAGCCATGTCAAAACAAATTTCGGCTTTCGACGCGTTTTCGCCGAGATGAAACAACTATTCCTGTGAATGTTGTGACTACCAAACATCGCTTTTTGAATCGACTGAGAAACACTGCCCTCAAGCGTCGTTGCACCGACCGAACACTGCAAATGTATGAATGCGTCTGCTTATATGCAGGTAAGGGAGCTTGTACATACATACATACATACATACATCATACATACATATATATATACATATGTGCAGGTTAGTGAACCTGTATGTATATATGCACGTATTGCTATGTATGCACATACATACATGCACATGTGTTAGTGCATAACATGTGTGTGTGTGTGTGCGCGCGCAAGTGTGTGTGTGTATGTATATGTGTGTGTGTGTGTGTGTATGTATATGTGTGTGTGTGCACGTTGTGCACCGAAGGTAGGGGGCATCGGATGTAGCGGGATAAGAGAGGTAAGTTGCAACAAGTTAGTGCACCAGGTTGAACTGTTATTGCAGTCTTAGCCGATTCCGCTGCAGAAGCAAAACTTTTGTTTTCTTCTTTTTCTTCATACACAAAACATTCAAAACGCATAAATATATGCTCACAAACACGCACACACGCGCACACATACATACACAAGCATACACATGCATACACAGATACATTCATTGCTAGATATATAACTATATATATATATATATATATATATATATATATGTATTATCTTTTTTTATTTGTATTCTCATTTATTTATTTTGTTCAAAACGGTTTGATTCAGCCGTATGCAACTTAAAGTTTTGTAGGCTCGTCACAGCAATCTAGCTCGGCGGTTGAATGGAGAGATGTAAGATATAACACTTAGCGGCATTTCGTCCGTCTAAAGCGGCAGCGAGCTGGCAGAAACGTTAGCACGCCGGGCGAAATGCTTAGCGGTATTTCGTCTACCGCTGCGTTCTGAGTTCAAATTCTGCCGAGGTCGACTTTCCCTTTCATCCTTTCGGGGTCGATGAATTAAAGTACCAGTTACGCACTGGGGTCGATGTAATCGACTTAATACCTATGTCTGTCCTTGTTTGTCCTCTCTGTGTTTAGCCCCTTGTGGGTAGTAAAAAAATAGGTATTTCGTCTACCGCTGCGATCTGAGTTCAAATTCTGCCGAGGTCGACTTTGCCTTTCATCCTTTCGGGGTCGATAAATTAAGTACCAGTTACGCACTGGGGTCGATGTAATCGGCTTAATCCGTTTGTCTGTCCTTGTTTGTCCTCTCTGTGTTTAGCCCCTTGTGGGCAGTAAAGAAATAGGTAATTCGTCCGTCTTTACGTTCCGAGTTCAAATTCCACTGCGGTCGATTTCGCCATTTATCCTTTGATATACTGAATTACACACGCGCCAGCCCTCCAAAAAAACTAAGCAACGAGCATTAGAAAAACTAAGCTGGGAGCGTAGATTTCCTGGAAGAAGGATCGAATGCATACGAACACCGGGACAGCAAAAGGGACGAATATAAAAAGCAAAAAACAATAATGGAATACAGAAACTGAATACAGAAGCATTAACGGTGAAAACAACAAGTGTCTTACGACTGATAACAGCAAACAAATTTTCTCTGGCGCATTGGAAAGGAGCCTTATCGGCGATGCCTTGGCGGCGGAATATATATATAATATATATGTATTGTGTGTATATATATATATATATATATATATAATATATATATATATATATATATATATATATATATATATATATATATATACAAAATGAGAAAATGGAGAAACATACCTAAATCAATCATCATATATATATATATATTTTTATATATATATATATATATATAATATATTTATATATGTGTGTGTGGGTGTGTGTGTGTGTGTTTGTCCCCCCAACATCGCTGACAACCGATGGGGGAGTGTTTACGTCTCCGTAATTTAGCGGGTCGGCAAAAGAGACCGATAGAAGAAACAGATACTAAGCTTCCAAAGAATAAGTCCTGGGGGTCGATTTGCTCGACTAAAGGCGGTGCTCCAGCATGGCCACAGTCAAATGACTGAAACAAGTAAAAGAGTAAAAGAGAAAGAGTAAAGCTGGTCTACTTTTTGACTTTTATATATACTTTTAGCAAACTGAGCTGTGATCAAAGGAATTCCAGCCATGACCATTCCGTTTTCATGAAAGTATGTTGAGAACTACATTTTCCAATGTGTCTTCTCTCTCGTCAACGCAGAGGCTGCGTTTTGAGGAATGATCCGTGTCCATTGTCAACCGGTCGAACCAGATAATAGAGACAGATTTATTAACATCGAATTTTTATTGTTAGTTAGTTAGTTAGTTAGTTAGTTAGTTAGTTAGTTAATTTGGCTCAAAAGCAAATAGCAAGGCCATGTAGGGGGACATGGAGTTAAGTACAGGGTGGTGTTCATGTAAAGAGTTCAGGCCACTTGAGGTCAAGGGAGGCTTTGAACAAAGCGGTCGTCGGCATCTTCACCATCTCGTCTGGCAGCTTGTTCCACGGACCCGCAACCCGGACGGAGAAAGCTCCTCTCCTTCGATTGAGATGAAATCGTCGCAGGTAGAGTTTTTCGGAATGACCCCGCAGCCGACGCTCTGGAGCAGGAGTGAAGAACAGCTCTTTCGAGATGTTACACTTTCCGCTTATGATGTTGTGGGCGAGAATGAGATCACCACGGCGGCGGCGTTTTTCTAGAGAATTAAGGTCGAGCAATTGTTACAATGTTGCCTCAAAACATTTCTTTCTGAATATACCTAGTATCAAAAGGCAACCCAATTGTAGCAGCCTGGTTTCCTAATATGGAATGTCTACAGTATGCAATATTTTTGCTCGTTTCCTTTTATATCATTATTAGACTGCGACCATGCTGAGGCACAGACTTGAAGGATGTGGTCGCATCAATAAATCGCCTCCAATTCTTCTTATTCAAAGTCTCCTACTTATTCTATCGATTTATTTCGCGGAACTGCAAAGTGACGGGGATGCAAATAAACCAACACCAGTTGTCAAGCGGAGTGATGAATTAACACAAATACAAAGACGCATACATTCATATATATATATATGCAACATGCTTCCTCACAGTTTCCAGCTACCAAAATTCACTTATAAGCTATATAGAAGACATTTGCACAAGGTTCCGCACAGTGAAACTGAATCCGAAACCACGTGACCGAAAAAGCAAGCAAACTTCTTAAATTACGCAGCCATGTCTGCTGACATACGTCGTACATATTTATTTTCAAAGTCATTATGAAATGATTCGACGGCAATTTGACTGCTACGTCGTGCATGTAGAGCAAGTACATATAGACTCATTCGATAACATGACCTTCCTCATTGGCTCCACACCATTACATTATATACGATTCACCAGCGTCCATTTAACAAGGAAGATTGCATTTCAGTTTAAATTTACTTCGGCATTAATTTATACCACTGAATGTGACGACGTGCTATATATCATTTTACACGGGTGTTTAAATACAAATAATAGTATTGCTAACATACCTACCGCAGAGTTAACATGCATATTATATACATATGTTAACATACATACGTACACACACACACACACACACACACACACACACACACACACATATACACAGACACAGGCACACACACATACATACATACATACATACATACATACATACATACATACATACATACATACATACATGTTAACTTATATACATGTATACGGACTATAAGTAGATATAACCTATATCAAATACATAATAAACGTACGTATATTCATACAGTGTATAAATACTTACATATATCATATATATGTATATACGCACACAAACTTACATGTACAGGGTGTTATCATTAACATGAAAGTTCTAGTGTTTCTATATCACACATTTCTCTTTCTTTCTGTATATATATATATATATTTATATAATTATGTATGTATGCATATGTATTTATGTATATGTATGTGGAAAAAAGATATAATAACAGTGGCGTGTCCACTCATGGTCGACATTGGACAAAGTGATTCCATACACTAATACTCTAAAGCAGTATCAATTATTCAATTACGCTCATTTGATAAATCTCTCATCATAAAGAACGTGCTTCAGTAACGAAAAAGAAAGTCAGAACTAACGTCGACTTACAAGCACAGAATGAAATATTTGCTTTCACTTTGGGAGCAACTAACAGAAAACGCCTGAGATCATGTGAAAGACTGCCCTGTCATCTTTTCCTCAACAACGATGAAAAACGCTATTTTTATATTTCGGGATACCAGCGAGAAACGGCAGGATGAAAATGGCTTCAAACCTTGTTAGACTAAACTCTAGCATGGCTGCAGTCTCATCACTGAAATAAGATAAAAGATATCTTAACCTCTTAGATGTTAAGTTCCACACCCATGGATCTAAGACGCTTGCTTCCTAAATCTGTAGTTCCTTGGTAATGCGTAGTGCGGTCGAACCAAGAGCCACATGATTGAAAAGCGAACCTCTTAATACCACGGCCATGCCTGCATCGATACACAGATAGACATATTCACACGCGCGCGCGCACACACAAATACACACACACCCATTCTCATATACAGATGTACACTCATATACATACACACGCCACATCCACTTATATCAGGTCGCTCACGAGTGCTACTCGTAACGTGTTACTCGTAACAATCTGTTGCATGGTTAAGTCATCAGCAACTAAACCAGCTCCCTAATTATGGTTGCTTAGTGGGAAAGGTTGTTAAAAACTCAGCAGGACAAACGACTAAACTTGTCAAAATGATAGATGAACTCAACGTAGGATCAACAAGAATCTAGCTATGGCGTGGGGACTTAGAAATTCTGGCTTAGTATCCGGCGTGCAGCAAACACCTCGGTGTAAGGCATTCTTGCTAAGTTATATCTTTAGAAGAAGGTACAACGTTTCCACAGTCATACCGGCAGTATAACCGGTAGATATACGGGTGGCGTGGGCTGAGCAGCTTTGGAAGGTGGCCACTAGGTGGACAACTCCAAGCATAAAACATCACTTCCTGTGAAGGGACGAGGTAAGGGTAACTACTCGATCGTCGAACCGGAAGAAAACTCGGGGGCCAACCGATTCTATCTATTCCAAACAGAGATTGAGAACGTAATTTTGAATTATATTGTATTCTCAGAATATAATATCGTTCCGAAAGATTGCATCATGCGTCATAAGTCGACAGTGGTGGCTTTTTAGGAAAGCTGCTAATGATGATACATTTTCAGTTTGCGTCGGTTGTTAGACCTAAGCATTACACCTGCAACTCTATCCTTGTAGTCCGTCAGGTATTTCGCTATTTCGTGTTTCAGGATTACGAAAACAATGAATGCATGTGTGGCTGTAAAGTTAAGAAATTTGCTTCGCAGTCACACGATTTCGTGTTCAGCCCCACTAAAAAAAAAATGTTCCTTCTCGAGCCATGACAGGCTCATAAGGGCCGGTTTCCCGGTTTCAGTGGCGTAGAAAATCCCCACCTGGAGGGGACGCTGAGTGGACTGGAGCAACGTGAAATGAAGTGTTTTGCTCAAGAATACAACGCGTCATCCGGTCCAGGAATCGAAACTACAACCTTACGATCATGAGTTCAACACACTAACCACTAAGCCACGCACCTCCACTGCATGGCATCGAAACTAAATGACTTTCACAACAGTCTCGGTTCTACGCTAGGATTATGAAGGAAACTGAGTAGACAGAATCTATGCTGAACGCCATTCAGATGAATTATTCCTGCACTTCAATCATACGGCCTTGCCACATACTGAGTCCAGACGATTCTTCAGAAGACTACATTGAGTACAGCAAGATATACAGAAGGAGTGTCTCAGCCAGTATATCGGTACGAGATCCGAATGTTAAGAAGGGTTTCACGACTATCTTCAGTGTATTTCCTTTAAAATATCCAACAGTCTCATTGTATTTTGAGAGGAATCTCGCTTCTAGGGTACTGACACGAGTCTTCTTACGCTCAGCCAAAATTTTTGTCGGAGGGCCAATGTGGTATATACGTGTCTGTGGAGCACTCTGCAATTTACATGCAAATTCAGGAAGCATGTAATTCTCATCGCCGAAACCAATGAGAAGCCATTCACAATATGTGTATGTATGTCATTATTTAGTTTTATTTCAAGGTGTCTTGCCTATAGAGAAAGAACCGGTTTCTAACTTAGATCCAAGGCTCCTTCATTGGAATTTCAACATCAACAACAGGATATTTTTGCATGTATGTATGTATGTATGTATGTATGTATGTATGTATGTATGTATGTATGTATGTATGTATGTATGTATGGTATGGTATGTATGTATGTATGTATGTATGTATGTATGTATGTACGTATGTATGTATGTATGCATGTATGTATGTATATATATGTGCGATATTTAGAGTCAGATTTATATACTCTTACTCTTTACTCTTTTGCTTGCTTCAGTCATTTGACTGTGGCCATGCTGGAGCACTGCTTTTTGTCGAGCAAATCGACCCCAGGACTTATTCATTGTAAGCCTTGTAGATATTCGATCGGTCTCTTTTGCCGAACCGCTAAGTTACGGGGACGTAAACACACCAGCATTGGTTGTCAAGCGATGTTGGGGGGACAAACACAGACACACAAACATATACACACACACATACACACACACACACACATATATATATATATATATATATATATATATATATACACATATATACGACGGGCATCTTTCAGTTTCCGTCTACCAAATCTACTCACAAGGCTTCGGTAGGCCCGAGGCTATAGTAGAAGACACTTGCTCAAGGTACCACGCAGTGGGACTGAACCCGGAACCACGTGGTTCGTAAGCAAGCTACTTACCACAGCCACTCCCACGCCTATGTTTTGTTTTATGTATCCTCAAGCATATTTACTTAAATGATAAATTTCTGGAAAGTTTTACAGATCTTTACAGTTCAAGTGATGGCTTGGATTTGTAGTTTTCTAATTGGCGTTCTCTTTCCAGGTTTTCAGAAGCCTAATTTCTCAAGGTTTTTATTTAGGCTGTGTGTTACAATATCCCAGTGCCCACGTAATTAGAAGTATAAGCCTGAACTTTTAATACGAGTAATGTAACTGACGATTTCTTTATAGTTTCGCTGATCTTGAGCTTTATGTTAACATCCGCTGGGCCGCTGATTTCTACAACTCTACACAGTTTCTCTTCTCTATCCCAAATTACTATGTCGGGTATTTTATGTTTACATTTTACTAAGGTTTTCACTGGGACCGATCCACCAGTACTCCTTATTATTATGAGTGGCTATGGACGCTCCCATACTGTGGGTTCTATCTTATTTTGATAATACCGGAACTTTCTTAATTGTGTATGTTTGTTCAGGTAGCAAGGATAGGTACATGTATACATAAATACCTTCAGCTTCTATATTGAAATTACAAATTCACATTTACACCAATAATAATTGGTGCACTTGGTTTACTTCAGTAAATGCGTGAGTGACAATTTGGAAAAAGCTCAAGTTCTCAGGAAAAGAAATAAACTAGTTAACACATTACAAATACAATCTGTAAGCGGAACGGTAAAAATATGCAAAACTTTTCTCGAGTTCAAAATGTGGCATTATTTTTGTTATCTACATTCCAACGATTGAGTCTGGTATTATAAACCAACTCTTTCCTTACAGGAAGATATGAACTAATTAAAAATAGAAGAAAACATACGTACTAGCATACACATAAGACAAATAGAAAGAGAGAAATTGACAATAAGCAAGTAAGTTAATAAATTAGTCGGGAAACAAGAGTGAAAAGAAAGAAAACGCGAACGACTGATGTAATGATTTTAAGAAATCAACGAATACAGCGTTAGGCGGAGAACAATAAACATGTCATAACAGGCTTTGTGGCTCCTAACACACTCGTACCCACGCACAACGCACGCATACGCACACGCGCGTGCACACATACGCACACATATCGTACAAGCAAAACAACAGTATGGCGTCTTCATCGGGAGAAATATCGTCTGGAAGGAGCAGGGATTATGTTTTATCCCTTTTATTTCTATTTTTGTTGTATGTTTAGTAACGACAAAAGGAAGTTTCGGTGGTCGTCTGATTTTGGAAGAGGATGAAAGATGGCGGACGCGTGTCTGGCAATAGACGCTCTTGGCTATCTTGGATTAATTATTGTTGTTCAGGCAGAAAGCGTTTGATTGGATTAGAATTTTTCCTTTTGATTTTGATTATACTGTTCATACAAACACGCATACACACAAACACACACATGCACACACACGTACATACATGCGCACACACACACACACACGCGCACACACACGTACACCCCCCCACACACATGTATATATATATTCGCTTAAATTAAAAGACATCTTTATTTTCTCACCAGTATAAGATATCATATGAAAGAAGAACAAAAGCATATATAAAAACATCAAAAATCTTCAGATATGGAAACTCATTATCGTCATTTTTGCCGGCGGAAACAAGTTTTTATGGAATTATCGAATTAGAAAATGAAACAGGGCCTTCAAAGCCTTGATAGATAATCTGGTGTTGTTTTTACAGCATAGAATAATTACTTATTCACAATATAATAAGCTGCACACATTTTCAGGACGAATATAGTCATTTTATCTGAACCTAGTATTTCATTGAAGGCTTTTTTTGTTAGTTATTTTATCGATTTCGGAAGATTAAAAAGCAAAAATTGATCCATCTGGCCAAATTTAGCTTTCAACATTCGGAAATCATTTCTTAAAATTTAAGATATTGTCAGGCGCTCGGAGTCCTTTCTTTACTGGTTAGCACTGCAGCTAGTCGAGAACTAGTGCTAGACATGAGCGATGCTGTTGTGGAATTACTCCAGACGTCGACTGAACAATTTTCAGTGTTCCAACATCTTGAATGTCCAATTGAAAAGTCGCATATATTTTCGTTTATGCTCATTACGCTACTGTTCATACAAACACGCATACACACAGATACACACACATGTACACACACACACACACACACACTCCGCTTAAATTAAAAGACATCTTATTTTCTCAGCAGTGAGCCTTATTCCACGTCATTTTTGACGGCACAAGAAGGCGACGAGATGGCAGAATCGTTAGCAAGTCGGTCAAAATACTTAGCAGTATTTCGACCGTCTTCGCGTTCTGAGTTCAAATTCCGCCGGTGTCGACTTTGCCTTTTATCCCTTTGGAGTCGATAAGTTAGGTACCAGTGAAACACTGGGATCGATGTAATCGAGTAGCGTTCCCCCTTGAAATTTTCAGGCCTTCTGTCTCCAGTAGAAAGGATTGCTGACGGGACAATAACACACACACACACACACACACACAAAAGTCCAGGCGTAATTGTGTGCTTAAGGAGTACATTTCGCAATCACTTGGTTTCGGGTTCAGTCGTATTGCGCACGCGTATTGTGCGTGTACACATAGATAAATACATGTTCATATGTACATTAAGCCGTGCCAGCAAAACATACCAAAGACCAAATACATACATTTTACGTACGCACCATATCTAGTGCACACATACACATACATACACACACATACTCACATACATACATACACACATACATACATACATTCATACATACATACATACATACATACATGCATGCATATATGTGTGTGCGTGTGCGTGTATATATGTGCATATACATAATATGAAAATTATAATCCTTTCTACTCTAGGCACATGGCCTGAAATTTGGGGGACGGGGATAGTCAATTACATTGACCCCAGTGTTTCACCGGTACTTAATTTATCGACCCCGAAAGAATGAAAGGCAAAGTTGACCGCGGCGGAATTTGAACTCAGAAGGTAGCGGCGGACGAAATACCTATTTCTTTACTACCCAGAAGGGGCTAAACACATAGAGGACAAACAAGGACAGACAAACGGATTAAGTCGATTATATCGACCCCAGTGCGTAACTGGTACTTAATTTATCGATCACGAAAGGATGAAAGGCAAAGCCGACCTTGGCGGAATTTGAACTCAGAACGTAACAGCAGACGAAATACGGTTACGCATTTCGCCCGGCGTGCTAACGATTCTGCCAGCACGCCACCTTAGACTCAAATGTACCACTCGCATAAAAGCGTCCCCCGAGCATTGCTTTCACTATCTATGCTACTGTACGTTGAACTTGTTCCTGTTATATTTCAGCTTTATTGAGATTCCTATCGACAATATATACCTATCATCAAAGACACTCCAATACTGAACTTCCACCGTCTGCTCACGGCTTCATTGTATAATGTTTTTTCTTATATTTTCGAAGAAGAGGAATGTGTTTTATGAGGAAACCTAGCTACTGTTTCTTACACCTTAATCGACTATGTAAATATTCCCTCACTGGCTTGCTCAATTATCTCCAGTCCAACCCAGTTCTAATAGTACAGATCGCGATCTTCCTTTGACTTTTTAGAGATCTCTAGCACTACATAATCCTATATGTGTGTTTTGTCTTAAGACGGTGTATTTACGATATGATGGATAATCTGGTTTTAATATGTAGCAGCTTAAGAGACCAGGTAAATATTTCTTCACTGGCTTGTTTCTACTGAACTTTTACAGCTCCATGGGAATTCCGACTGTGTGGCTGCCAATTGCTCTCGTCTGATACAAGCTGTTGTCGTATGGCTTTATTTATGTTGTCAAAAGAGAGCCACTGGCTGAGCTGATCTTTGTATGGCTTCCTGGAGCGAATCGATCTCATGATTTCCTCGTTGATCATATAATCTTGCCACCCGCATCTCCTTGTCAACCAACAGCCGGTAATGTTGGTGGAAACATTCGAGCAGTCTCGTGATTATAATGGCTGATATTGCTATTGTTGCTGTTTATCTCCATCTCAGCTCTGCTTCAACATACTTGATATCATGCTTTTTAGCCATGGCCAATCCATCTCAGTTTCCTAGCACTACACTTTACCTAACGGTCCTATCCTTATTTAGAAGTCAGGGTACGATGATTTGAGGGAGCTTTTAGAGCTATTTTCACCAGGCCAGGCGAATGAATACGTAGAAGCCATATCGGTGGCGCGTTAACTTAGGTGTTGATGTTGCTATCATCGTTCTCTTTTAGTAAGGCGGCCAGCTGGTTGAACCGCTAGTACTCCGAACAAAATGCTTACCCGCTTTTCGTCAGTTTTTACGTACTGAGTTAAAATTCTGCCAAGGTCGACTTTGCCTTTCATTCTTTCGGGGTCGATAAAATAAGTACCAGTGAAGTACTAGGGCACGATGTAATCGACTAATCTCCTCCCTCCAAAAACTGCTGGCCTTGTGATAAAATTTGAAACCTTTGTTCTCTTTCAGTATAAGTGACAAACAGGGATACGAAAGATATATATATTGAAGCGACAGTTCATCATTGTACAAGAAGTATTATAAGCAGATATTATCCAGGATGCACATAGACACACACACACACACAACACACACACACACACACACACACACACACACACACACACACACACACACACACACACGAGAGCTAATCATTTTATGAAGGAACAAGGATGAACAGACGTTGTAGAATCCGCTCGGAATTGAACTTTGGATGTAGAATTGCGAAACAAAATATTGTAAGTCCGTTGATCACAGATTTCTATTAATCATTAAGCAAAACAGATATAACGAAATAAACTATTAAAGGCATTTTTTATTTCGTTTATAGTATTCCTTAGTTTCTTTACATGCTACATTTCTAGTTATTGGTTTCAAACTTTGGTGCAAGGCCAACAATTTTAGAGGAAGGATAAGTCGATTATACCGATTCCAGCAATCAATCGGTGCTAATTTTATTCACCCCGAAAAGATGAAAGGCCAACAAAAAAAAAAGACAAAAAAAATCGATGTTGATGGAATTTGAACTTAGACTGTAGATTCGGACGAACTACCACCAAGAATTTTTCCCGGCGAGATAACGATTCTGCCAGATAGCAAGTACTAGGCTTACAAAGAATAAGTTCTGGGGTCGTTTTGCTCGACTAAAGGCAGTGCTCAAGCATGGCCACAGTCACATGACTGAAACAAGTAAAAGAGTACAGAGAGTAATCCGAATTCATGGGCCGCAGCTCCACAATGGCATTTATGTGAATAAAACACAAAAAGTCTGAAGTAAAGGGCAACTCCGAGGTGTGTGTACTTGTCGATAAAGGGCGTTGATAGACAAATAGGGCACCACGTTGAGCTTAGTACCTCTGTCAACAATTGTGAGGCTGCACGAATTCAGGCGAGACGGTATTGACCGAGGGACGACTGTGGAAACTATAATTGCCAGGGTCTTGTTGATTAGTGTAATTTGGCACAAAATGAATCTGGAATCACAGGAATGTCTGTCTGATAAATACTTCTTTTAACTGGAAACTGTACGTAGCAATATGGCGTAGAAGTGTTATCCGCTTCACACGTTTAAGTTAATCAAACTTGAAAACAACATATATCTTTAAATATCACATTTGTATGAGTTTTTCTTTATTTTTTCGTGGTAAAAGAAAAACACTGCAAGCAAGGAAAACAGTATTGACTGGCTATCTCGCTCTCACACTCATACAATCTCGTCATGGTGTTTAATAAAGACGAGAACAAACGAAAATATCGCTTTACAACACCCACGCCTACCAAACAGGTTCGAATGTCAGGTTTTCTACACTTAAAAGAATAAAAATAACATTGAAATTCGATAGGATACTAGATTTCCGTATTTTTAATCAACCTCACAGACACATATACACGAACACGCAAATACACACTTGCTCAAACAAATGTGTGTGCGCGCGTGTATGTATGTATATATATATATTTATATACACATATCTAACTATCTATCTATCTATCTATCTATCTATCTATCTATCTATCTATCTATCTCTCTATCTATGTATACTATATTATATGTGTCTGTGAATATATATATACACACACACATATATATATTATATATATATAATTATATATATATATATATATATATATATATATATATATATATATATATATACATATATATATATATTATATATATACATATATATATATATATATATATATATATATTATATATATATATATATATACATACATATATATATGTATTTTTACAATATGGGTGTGGTCACTCATACTCTATCACAGACTATACGTATATATATTACACACGTTTTAGCAGTTAACATAATACATGTCTCTTGCTCTTCGTGTTTGTGTGTGTTTGCGAGTATGGGCATATATATATATATATATATATATATATATATATACAAACACACATAACTGACACACATATGTATCTAATTATACATAACCCAGCACACAACACAACAATTTAACTTACATACACAAATATACATACATCCAACAATACTATAATTGACAACACCCGTACACTCATTTCAAATTAACGTTTACGATCGCATGCACGCAACTCACAACAACATATATTGACACAATAAAAAAATGTCTCACACGCACACCCGTCGCATGCACACATACACTTACACATACATATACATACATATACACACACACGTATTCGTTCGAAGATCAGAGATGCGGCGTCCGGAATAACGATTGGTGAAGTTTACCGGTTCGAATAAACTCTATTCTACTCTTAATTTGGCATTGAGCCTTATTTCGCAATCATTCCTGCCTCACACACTCTCCTCTCTCTCTCTCTCTCTCTCTCTCTCTCTCTCTTCATAATTATGTATATAACTAGCTATTTACACACATACTCACGCATACACATTCATTCACACACAAATATATTTATATGTAGATATATACGGGTAAGAGGATAAACGTAAGAAAAGGATACTCAATACATAGAGTTGGAGTTACAAATATACTTTTCTACTCTAGGCACAAGGCCCGAAATTTTTGGAGAGGGAGCCTGTCGATTAGATTGACCTCAGTATGCAACTGGTACTTAATTTATCGACCCCGAAAGGATGAAAAGCAAAGTCGACCTCGGTGGAATTTGAACTCAGAATGTAAAGACAGACAGAATACCGCTAAGCATTTCGCCCGGAGTGCCAGCGTTTCTTATTTCTTTATTGCCCACAAGGGGCTAAACATAGAGGGAACAAACAAGGACAGACAGACGGATTAAGTCGATTAAATCGACCCCAGTGCGTAACTGGTACTTATTTAATCGACCCCGAAAGGATGAAAGGCAAAGTCGACCTCGGCGGAATTTGAACTCAGAACGTAACGGTAGACGAAATACCACTAAGCATTTCGCTAACGTTTCTGCCAGCTCGTCGCCTTTGGAGTTACATATATTATTGTATGTGAAGACGTGTGACTTGGTGGTAAGGGTATTCGGCTTATGATCGTAAGGCTATGAGTTCAATTACCAGCGATGCATTGTGTCCTTGAGCAAGACACTTTATCTCACGCTATTCCAGTACAGTCAGCTGGCAAAAATGAGTAGTATCTGTATTTCAAAAGGTCACTTTTGTCACATTCTGCGTCACGCTGAATCTCTCTGAGAACTGCTAAGGCAACACATGTCTGTGGAGTGCTTAGCCACTTACTTGTACGTTAATTTCAAAAGCAGGCTGTTCCAGTGATCGGATCAACTGGAACTCTCGTCATCATAACTGACGGGGTGCCAGTTATATAAAACCTTAACTCATTTACGCTCAGTTTATCGAATTGAATAAAATGAGCCTGAATGAACTTGGTTTCTGTGAAAATGAATTTTTTTTTTTATCCTTTAGTGTGGAGGGAAGGCGGTGCCCATGACCAGTTACGAGACCTCTGAGCATAGGAGAAAGGAAGAAAGGTATCTTCAAACCAAATTTCTGGCTCCAATTCTTGCAACAGAGTGGACTTCTCTAAAGTCCCCCACAGTACCAAGTGATTGTGTTAAATCAGACGACGACTTAAATCTACCACTCAAGTAGAAAACAGCGGAATTTGAGCTTAGAATGTAGAACATCGAGAAAAATTTCACAAAGAATTCTGTCCAACAGTTTTACAGTTCTGCCTTAGGTAGGTACTTTTTTATCGACCTCATTGTGAGGAAAGAACATATTTGAGCTCAACAGGATTTGAACCTAGGGAACATAGTTACAAATAAAATTTACTCCGAAACCTTCTGGCCAGCGCTCTGACGACTCTGCGAATTTGCCATTAGGATGTCAGTCCGTGCATTTTTAGTTTGTCTCTATACTTCAAAGATTCTTACTTCGCTACACACTGTAACGTGGTGGGCCTGTCTAATTATTTCGTTGTTGCTTAGATTCAGGTCAAACCTGATTGTGCTAGGTCATGATCAAAAGCATCCCATCTTGGTTTTTTATGTCAAAAAATATCTTGTATCTGCGAGCTGGCAGAAACGTTAGCACACCGGGTGAAAGGCTTAGTTGTATTTCGTCTGCTGTTACGTTCTGAGTTCAAATTCGGCCGAGGTCGACTTTGCCTTTCATCCTCTCTGGGTCGATAAATTAAGTACCAGTTACGCACTGGGGTCGATGTAATCGACTTAATCCGTTTGTCTATCCTTGTTTGCCCTCTCTGTGTTTAGCCCCTTGTGGGTAGTAAAGAAATAGGTATTTCGTCTGCTCTACGTTCTGAGTTCAAATTCCGCCGAGGTCGACTTTGCCTTTCATCCTCTCTGGGTCGATAAATTAAGTACCAGTTACGCACTGGGGTCGATGTAATCGACTTAATCCGTTTGTCTGTCCTTGTTTGTCCCCTCTATGTTTAGCCCCTTGTGGGCAATAAATAAATAAGAAATAAGAATATCTTGTACCTCAACCTTACATTGAATATTGCTGTCATCTTTGGACTGGTGCCTCTAGTGAGTGCCTCCATTTGCTTGATGGAATTGAGAATCGAATTGTTAGCATGATGGGTCCACTACTCTGTGGTAGGTCGGAGACTTTGGCTCATCGTCGAAACGTGCTTTCATTCAGTCTTTTCCATGAGTATTTCCATATCTATTGCTCTAATGAACTTTCTTGCCTAGAGCCTTCTGTAAAGACCTTTAAATATGCCACTAGCTTCCCTTTCCAGACAAATCGTTTTTCTCTTAAGCTTCCTGTTACTCATCATCCCCTTCAGTCTAATAGGTTCTGCCCTCGAACAGTGGCTCTCTAGAACTCACTGCCATCGACTTTTTTTTTACCTCTGGTCTGTAACATTCATCTCTTAATCTGTCTGTCAATCGACTTTTTTTTTTTGAATTGGTGAACCGTTTCTTTTCCTTTTTGTAGTCTCTTACGCTGCGGTGGCCACAAGCCTTGTCTGAGATAAAGCCGTAAAATAAAAAATAAAAAACATCTAAGATTACATTGCTTATCCTATGCGTCACTATTCCTTTCTAAAGAGATAGGATGCGATTTGAGAAAGTGAGTGTTTCATTATGGCAAACGCGCGTGATTCTCCGACCGCTGCGACGAAGGTCTGTTGTCTGTTTGTGGTTTCTAGAAGAGTGAGTATTGACATGAACTAGAAAAAGTATATGGAGCATGAACAGCACAGACACAAAACGTATAATGACAGATGCTTGTGCGACATAAGTGTCAGACTATAAGTGTTTGATGCTGTTAAACTGTGTAAGACGGAAAAGAAAATGAAAATCGAAACAGACTAAAAACACTAGAGGTTTCAAGTTCGAGTATCCTTCTCTCAGGTTCCTTAACACACGCTTATAAACACACACATACATATGCTCATGGATATACTCATATTATGGTAAAGCTGTTGACTCTTCAGAATATGATAGGTTTTGTTTGCGCTTTTCACACCGTTGCGTGTCTAAAAATCATCCTTATCTTCGAGTTGGACAGGGAGTTTCCAGTTTAGTCACTGACGAGTCGACCATGCGACAGGATGTACTGGCTTACATGTTATACAAATAGCAATCACAAGCAAAGGAGGGAGTGGTCAGGCAAACGGGCAGCAGACAAGTAGTCAAATAACTAGCAGCATGCATACATATATATATATTCATTCATGCATACATACAAACATGCATATATATACATACATAAATCTGCAGTTGGTCAACCTGAACAATAGCTTTCAATTTATACCTATAATTACTAGGGAACCTAGATACGTAAATAAACACCAATCTTGAGAAGCTGCGCATCACAAAACCACGAAGATCACGGTTAATTAAGAGATTACATCCACAGTTAATTAAAGGCACTATCAAAACAAATAAGGCATTCTAGAAATTTAGCGTATGATAAGCGCATATACGCTCTTGTAGCCATACAATCATATGTATGCATATAAGTTATTTAAGTCAAAACCTATTTCTTTATTACCCACAAGGGGCTAAACATAGAGGGTACAAACAAGGACACACAAACGGATTAAGTCAATTATATCGACCTCAGTGCGTAACTGGTACTTATTTAATCGACCCCGAAAGGATGAAAGACAAAGTCGACCTCGGTGGAATTTGAACTCAGAACGAAACGGCAGACGAAATACGGCTACGCATTTCGCCCGGCGTGCTAACGTTTCTGCCAGCTCGCCGCCGTTAATTTAAGTCAAAACCTATAGATACACAAATGTAATAACATCCATGCCTATACATATGTACATGTGTGAACATACATAAGTGTATGCATGCAGGCTTAAATATATACATACTAGCAGAAAGAGCGCCCTCCATGCGGTTTTCTGCAAGTCAAACCTGGAGTGTGTGTAGGTTTATATTAGACCGGCGAGCTGGCAGAAACGTTAGCGCGCCGGGGCGAAATGCTTAGCGGTATTTCGTCTGTCGTTACGTTCTGAGTTCAAATTCCGCCGAAGTCGACTTTGCCTTTCATCTTCTCGGGGTCGATAAATAAAGTATCAGTTTCGCAATGGGTCGATGTAATCTACTTAATCCCTTTGTCTGTCCTTGTTTGTCCCCTCTATGTTTAGCCCCCTGTGGGTAGTAAAAAAATATATATTAGAGACAGTGTGTGTTTATATTAGAGAGACAGTGTGTGTGTGTTGTGTGTGTGTGAGAGAGAGAGAGAGAGAGAGAGAGAGAGAGAGAAGGGTGGGGAGAGAACATTGCAAGCAATGAATGAAGTAAACATGAAATGAAAAAATATTATAAGTAGAAGCTCGTTAGAAACTATCGTGTACCTAATATTTAAATTTGTGAACTTGGAATATTCAATAATAAAAGGAAGTTCAGAAAGTAAATTTTCATGAAAACTTCAATTTATAAAAAATCTCACTTGCTTAGTAAATATTTCTTTTAGTAATTTATCGTACTTGTAGTATATCTCTAATTTAAACAAATTTTAGAGTGCTAGAAATAGCATCGATCACAGTTATTATTGTAAGGTTTATAGCGCTCCAAGCAGCCATACCAAGAAAATCACTTCTTAATTAAAAAAAAAAAAATAATATCTGTATATCAAAAAATTTTCATTTTATGAAAAATAAGCCCCAAATTTATACATCTATTTTGTCTAGTAGCATTAATTCATTCAATAAAACATTTTTTACATTACACATATAAAATAAACTGGGTTTTGCAAATAGCGAATTAGAACTTGAAATGAAGATTCTGAAATCAATATATATTAATTCATCATTAATAAATATAGAGGCGAGAGAGAGAGAGAGAGAGAGACTGTTGCAAACCATTTGTGTGTGTGTTTTTTTTTTTTATCAGAGTACAAAGTTTAACGGAGCTTATGTGAAGCAAGCCAGATCGACTCTTGTACGCTACTGGTACTTAATTTATCGACCCTGAAAAGATGAAAGGCAAAGTCGACCTCGGCGGAAATTGAACTCAGAACATAAAGACAGACGAAATACTGATAAAAATTTCGTCCGGCGTGCTAACGTTCCTGCTAGCTCGCCGCCTTTCACAAACTGCAATATTACACCTTATTAACTCTTCTACAAACAACTACGAAACCAATACAGAAGACTCCTGTAATGTAACAGTTTCGCCTAATAAAATTAGAAATAACGGGTTTTATTTGTTTAAGTGAGGGTATTTTTTAAATATCTGACCCCACCAAAATATTTCCTTATTTTTTTTATCAATTTTTTTTTTCACGAAAAGGAAATCTAAAACACCTATGGAAGTTTTCTGGAAATATAAAAGAAATAAAAAAACAAACCAACGAACCCGTCCGAAATTAGAGGCTGTGTCAGCACTTATTTGTAGTTTTAAAAGCCGTTCTAAAGAATCTCGATCGAATACTTTATAAAAGTATTAATATATATAAATTACATGGATAAAGAACATGAATATCTTGTAATAGCTATATTAGTTTTTGATGAAAGTAATGCGAATTCAAAAATCAGAACATTAGTATTGCACTGCTTTACTTTCTGAAAATTTAAAATGCTGTTCTTTCAATTTATTAAGGATAAAAATGTAATTGCAAATGCAAATAAAATATATTTATACATATTAAATGTAAAGGAAATATAAAGTAATTTTATATTTATATATATATTCCTATATTCGTAAATATCATACGCAATAAAAGAAATAGGGAGAATTCTTGTAAATCACACAATCCTAATCAGATTTTGATTGAAAGGGAAACAACAAAATTGAGGCGGCGAGCTGGCAGAAACGTTAGCATGCCGGGTGAAATGCGTAGCCGTATTTCGTCTGCCGTTACGTTCTGAGTTCATATTCCGTCGAGGTCGACTTTGCCTTTTATCCTTTCGGGGTCGATTAAATAAGTACCAGTTACGCACTGGGGTCGATATAATCGATTTAATCCATTTGTCTGTCCTTGTTTGTCCCCTCTGTGTTTAGCCCCTTGTGGGTAGTAAAAAATAGGTATTTCGTCTGCCGTTACATTCTGTGTTCAAATTCCGCCGAGGTCAACTTTGCCTTTCATCCTTTCGGGGTCGATAAATTAAGTACCAGTTACGCACTGGGGTCGATATAATCAACTTAATCCGTTTGTCGGTCCTTGTTTTTCCCCTCTATGTTTAGCCCCCTGTGGGTAGTAAAGAAATAGGTATTTCGGTTTCTGTTACGTTCTGAGTTCAATTTCCGCCGAGGTCAACTTTGTCTTTCATCCCGTCGGGGTCGATAAATTAAGTACCAGTTACGCACCGGGGTCGATGTAATCGACTTAATCCGTTTGTCTGTCCTTGTTCGTCCCCTCTATGTTTAGCTCCTTATGGGCAATAAAGAAATAAGAAACATTATCTAGGTTAATGCCTTGGAGAAAAACTTTCATGTTATGAGATTGTCTATAACAGATGTAGGTATGGCCGTGTGGTAAAGAAACTCGCTTTGCAACCATAAGTTTCGGGCTGTCTCACTGCGAGGTACCTTGGGTGAGCTACTTCTAGTATAGCCCCAAGCTGACTAATACCTTTAAGCAAATTTGGTAAGCAGAAACACTGTGGAAGCCCGTCGTACATACATACATACATGCATACAGTGAGAGTGGACAAAGGAAAGAAAATGAAACCCAACACATTTGGTAGGAGTTACATCTATTATTTAATAACAATTTGACCCTGTCCCACGTGGGACTGAAAACAAAGCGAATAATTGATGTCGCGTTCAGATCGATAACAATATATGATGTTGGTTTATCAATAGAGGTCTTACATTTAGAAGCATCTTGCATTTGTCTCGTATCTGGGGTCGATTTGATTTGTTCTAAACTAAACTCTTCAAGACGGTGCCCCAGCATGGTCGCAGTCCAGTGACTGAAGCATGTAAAAAGGCTGTTTAGAACAGACGACATCGGCCATTGAGTTAGTTCAGTTGATCGAACAACAAACAGGCTGCTCATCATCGATACCAACGGATGATCCATCATCATTATCGCAAAACTCTTACGTTCACTATAATAATACCTGAAAGCTAACGCCTCTCATCTCATCTACCTCTTCAACTCCGACAACAGGTGCAGCAGTTGCAGTAACTGCAACAGAAGCAGCAGCAGCAGCGGCAGCAACAGCGGCAGCTATATCATCCCTTGTGTACTGACCTGCTTCAGCTACTAAATAAGCGCTATGTGCACATGTTGAACTGATTTCCCAATCTGCCTGGATTACTGCCTGGCTTGTTAACTTCCTCTTTTCCCTCCTCATCTCTCTTCTATCCCTGTCTGTCTGCCTCTCTATATTTATCATCATCTATCCATGTATTTATCCTAAGCCATGCTTTCTTTGTTTGTTTTCTCCCTTTTCTCTTTTACTCTAATATTCCCATTCCACTGTGTGTTTCTCTCTCTATACACATACACCTGCCAGCCTCCCGTTCTTCTCCATCTCGTAAACATTGAATTATTAAGAACCAACAAATTCGTTTATAAAACCTAACAACAATAAACAAGAAGCGGAAGGCTAAGCTGATTATCGATTTGCTCAGCTTTGCATTAAATTCGGCTGCCTTGTTTTAGCCTTAATTATAGAGTGGCATTGGTTTAATTCTCGTCGAAAATTGTCTTACCCCTGGTTTTGATTTGCCTTAAAATTACCTTAATTCTTACTCCGCCTTTGTCTTAATTCTACCCGCCCTTGCCTTAATTCTGCCTTATCCAATTTTAGAATAAGAATGAAGCAATGATGTTGCTGAACAATGATATTCTACAACACCACCGCCTCATACCTATTCTGAAATCGGTTTAGTTGTGCCCTGCCATTGCTTTTTCCTTAGATTTAACCAGCTTTCCAATCCTGCTTCAGCAATGCCTTAATCCTGTCATGGCACTGTCTTTAATTTAGCTCTGTGTGTCTTTGCCTTGGTTCCGCCATATCGTTGCCTTAACCCTACAACATTCAAACTGGCCATATTCAATGGCGGCGAGCTGGCAGAAACGTTAGCACGCCGGGCGAAATGCGTAGCCGTATTTCGTCTGCCGTTACGTTCTGAGTTCGAATTCCGCCGAGGTCGACTTTGCCTTTCATCCTTTCGGGGTCGATAAATGAAATACCAGTTACGCACTGGGGTCGATGTAATCGACTTAATCCGTTTGTCTGTACTTGTTTGTCCCCCTCTATGTTTAGCCCCTTGTGGGCAATAAAGAAACACATATTCTACTTGTTTTACACTCAAAATAGCCAAGTCCTGTCTCTCACAACTATACTACAACGCCATCTTAAAACTAAACAATCACGTCATCGAAATCTCGAAGCTACGAGATAATGCATGAATAATCCAAAACAGCGTAAGTAAATTTATTGGAGATGATAATCTGAATGCTAAAAGGTTGTTAAGATTGCTCTGATATTGCTTGTGTTATAATTTTACCTTACCCTAGTTCTGCACTAGTTTTCTCTTAGTTCTTCTTTGTTGTTTCATTAGTTGTTCGTTAGCATTGCCTTAATTTTGCACCGGAATTGTTTAATTCTTGTTTGGCATTGCCTTCATTATGCTTTGTCTTACCTTAGTTCAGCATTGTCTTACTGCTGTCCTGCTACTGAGAGACAGATCGCCACCAACACACAAAAGCGACAATTAGAGCTTTCTCAGTACATTATTTTCAGAGGTCGGGAGACGTTATTAATGCAAACCAAAAAAGGAGAAATAAGGGGATAGAAAAAAAGCCCAAAACAAAACAAATAACTATTAAAATAAATTTAGAATACACTTGTCTACTGTACAATACAAAAACACACTTAAGATCACACAAACATACACATATGTATCAGTGAGCGGCACATTGGGCAGGCGTTTTCTGTTATATATTCGAGTCGACCACAATCTTCTGGTTGAAATTCAATGGATGGACGGAAAGTTAGATGTTATACACTGTACCCACTCACGTGGGGAACACTTCTTCCATTGCATGATTTAAAATGATCACCTAATTGGCTGTGTGGCTAACATTCGGAAGCAGGTCTTCGGAGCGAAAATTTAGGTTGTTTTACTCAAAATAAATTTAC
>NC_042997.1:173323275-173325775 GCF_006345805.1 Octopus sinensis
GTGTGAGAGAGAGAGTGTGAGAGAGAGAGTGAGAGAGAGAGAGTGTGAGAAAGTGTGTGGGTGGTGGTGGGGGGAAGAAATAAAGGGGTGAGGGAGAGAGGAGGTGGAGGGGGATGATGTAGATTCCTGTATGTTACGTTTAAATATGTGTGGAGTAATGCATTTAAATAAACAGACAACATAGTCCATATTAGCTTGTTTTGTGTGTGTGTGTTTGAATACGTGTGCGTGTTTGTGTAAAGTATAGAAGCCGCATATTGTGATCACTTTGGGACAGCCCCTTTTAGAAAACAACTATTTGATAACAGTATCTTTATCTGATTATAAGAAATTTCCACTGTGCACACACACTCACACACACACACACACACACACACACACACACACACACACACACACACACACACACACGTATATATATACAAATACATATATGGAAAATATAAATGAACTTACGTTAAGGACGTAGAGCGAAGATTTTTTTCTTCCCTTCTTTCTCGACTTCATCTCGTTGCGTCGTTACATCTATCTATCTATCTATCTATCTATCTATCTATCTATCTATCTATCTATCTATCTATCTATCTATCTATCTATCTATCTATCTATCTATCTATCTATCTGTGTGCGTGTGTGTGTGTTCAATAAATGTGTTTAATTAAGAGATAATCTTTTTTCATATCACACAGCTTTGTATTATTTAATTTATGCCTCTGAATACAAACTATTTTTCAAGCTGACTTTTCACTTCTCGTCTCGCGCCGTTCAAATATTGTTGAATCGGTCATTTTATTTTTCTCCTTTCGTTAGCACATTTCATTCAGCCTGATATGATTTATGCTAAGATAGATCTATTTACTTACATTTACATTCATACTCAAGTGCTTATGTGACGCTCAAGAAATATATGTACACACACTCATAAACGCGTATAAACTAATACACTCGACCCGACGAAGCCGGTAACATGCTGGTCTTCAGTTCGATAGATAAAATATCGGATTATTATTATTATTATTATTATTATTATTATTATTATTATTATTATTATTATTATTATTATTATTATTATTATTATTATTCCTTCCTTCTTCAAATTTTCTTCCGTTTCTCGCCGGGTGTTTTCCGTACACCTAGGGCAGAGAAGCTCATTGTATGCATTCCCAGATTACACACGCAAATTCACAGTTAAAATATATATTTAAAAATTTAATAAATAAATAAATTTATGAATGAATGTTGTTTTCACAGCGATAATGCTCTTCTCAGTACATGAGCCGTTCCAGTTAACACGATAGCCGATTATTATTATTATATTATTATTATTATTATTATTATTATTATTATTATTATTGTTATTATTATTATTATTATTATTATTATTATTATTATTATTATTATTATTATTATTATTATTCCTTCCTTCTTCAAATTTTCTTCCGTTTCTCGCCGGGTGTTTTCCGTACACCTAGGGCAGAGAAGCTCATTGTATGCATTCCCAGATTACACACGCAAATTCACAGTTAAAATATATATTTAAAAATTTAATAAATAAATAAATTTATGAATGAATGTTGTTTTCACAGCGATAATGCTCTTCTCAGTACATGAGCCGTTCCAGTTAACACGATAGCCGATTATTATTATTATTATTTTATTATTATCATTATTATTATTATTATTATTATTGTTATTATTATTGAGCGAGAGAGCAGTGCATGCCATCAAAGTGATACTGGCGTACAAATATACGAAGTCCAGTATACCCATCATAACTGTCGGTCTGATAAGGATACACAAGTTACATGCACCACAACCATACGTGCGCGACATGGTGATCTCATATCAAGATAAATATCACATGACCTTGCTGGCGGAGTCCAGTTAGAATTTTCTTGAAGTCGAGTGGCCCATCCCACTCAAAAGGTCTCTGCATAAGGCTTGTTTAAGGATGTTGAACGAAACACCAATGTGGTGAATTATTCAAGTCCCAAAGAATTCCCCTCAACACATAGCTATGATGCTCTCCCACTACATCTGCTCGTGATCAGAGAGGTATATATTGTCATCCACTAAGGGACATGCTCAACTGATTAAGGTCAAACAATTGACTAGCATATCTGTAATATTGAGCAGAATATTTGCTGTAGCCCATCTTTTATATCAAGACAAATCATATACATAATAACACTGCCAATCAGTTAAGATCAGAAGCTATGAGAGGCAGTGCTTGGTATTGTATCAGGGCATTTATTATTATTACTATTATTATTATTATTATACTATTATTATTATTATTATTATTATTATTATTATTTATTATTATTATTATTATTGTTGTTGTTGTTGTTGTTCTTCTTCTTCTCCTCCTCTTCTTCTTATTCTTCTTCTTATTCTTATTCTTCTTCTTCTTATTCTTCTTATTGTTGTTGTTGTTGTTGTTCTTCTTCTTCTTCTTATTATTATTGTTCTTGTTCTTGTTCTTGTTCTTGTTCTTGTT
>NC_042997.1:173330775-173338275 GCF_006345805.1 Octopus sinensis
TTTAAGATAGATAATTCAGGTAATTATTCAGGTAAAATTCAGGTAAAATCGGGGTAATTTAATTTAATTTAATTGTGATGTGATGTTAAATTATGCTCTGTGATAAGGGTTAGGGTTAGAGGAAGTAATCAGATATTAGGCAGGTCAGCTAATAAACCTGTAATGTAGGTATTAGCGGTATTTAGAGAATAAGAATTTATCATTATGTAAACATGTTGTATTTTCTCGTATCGTTTATTAAGTAATTCTGATTTGGCCATTAAAATGAAGAATTTCTCACTTATGCATAAATTACAGCGATTATTTTTAAGGTTATATGAAGATGTTTGGCTAGGAGACACCATTCTAATCTATAATTAATGTTATTGTATTTCAGTTTCCAGATGTAACTATTTAATCCGATAGAGTTAGCCTTACTTCTGTTTCTGAAACTTGAGAGATGGGAATTCTATCCAAGTTTAATTTCATTTTTAGTTGCTCCTATATAAGTTTTTTTGTAATTATTGGAGAATACATCACATTGGCAGATTACATTTTTAGTTTTATATTTATTCGAGAATTCACAAGTATTCTTATCTCTGCAACCACATAGATTAGTAAGATTATCTGTATGATATGGTGGGGGAGATTATCATTTATAAGGTGGTTGTCCGAATTTTTAGAGGGTGAGTTATTGGGGGATGGAATGAAAACTTAGGGTTGGGTTCAAAATTCTACCGGGAATCTTCATGAAGGCTGGAGAGTAAATCAGCCCAAAACGTTGTGGTAACAACAAACAAGATGAGCTCACATATCTGTCCAATGTAAATAATAGACAGAATTCCTCATCTCTAAAATATAGAACATATTGGACAGTCGCAAGTCTAATCTCGTCAATGAAGATCCCACAAGCAATAATGTGCTTGACATGATATTTCCTTGCGAGAAGTGGCTGTGTGGTAAGAAGCTTGCTTCCCACCCACATGGTTCCGGGTTCAGTCCCACTGCCTGGCACCTTGGGCAAGTGTCTTCTACTAAAGCCTCGACCCAATTGAAGCCTTGTGCGCCGATTTAGTTGAGAAAACTGAAAAAGCCCGCCGTGTGCATGTGTGTGTGTGTGTGCGTGTGTGTAAATGCATGCATGTATGTATGTATATATATATGTGTGTATGTATATGTATATATATATATATATGTATGTATGTATGTATATATATATATATATGTATGTATATATATATATATATGTATATATATATATATATATATATATATATATATATATATATATATATATACACACATACATACATATACATATATATATAGTTTGTTGTCTACTCCTTATGCAGCGTCTAACCACCTCCTGTACCTACACCTTAAAACCATCATGGCGTCTGATGTGGCTTTTTAAACCAGAAAATATTTTGAAAAGACACCCAAATAGATTGCATGTCCGATTTGGATGTGTATTTGTGTCTTCATATCTGTGTTTGTTCATCCCACCTCTTGACAAACGGTGTTGGTGTGGTTGTGTCCCTGCAACTTAGCGGTTCGGCAAAAAGAGACCGATAGAATAAGTAGCAAAAATAAGTGCTGGTTTTAATTCATTCGAATGAAAAAAAAATTCAAGGCAGTGCCCAAGCATGGCCACAGTCAGATGAATAAAACAAGTAAAAGAAAAAGATGAAGGATAGTTTTCTCTTAGGTGTTATAAGACATCAACTTGCTCAATTGTGTGAGTGAGTAAGATAGATAGATAGATAGATAGATAGATAGATAAATAGATAGATAGAGAGAGAGAGGGGGAAGAGAGGGGGGAGAGAGAAAGCTGGAGAGATTTAAATGGTAATGCTGCATTGGCTTCACCAGGGCTATAATTAGGAAATTCCATCCGTGACATCCCTTGTTATTCCTATGTGCTGGAAAACCAAGCGCACACTTTTACCGTAGCTCGACCCCTTTTTAAGACGGTAGATTGTGAGTCGAAGGAAACGGCGCTGCTATTTTTAGTAGTTCGAGTAACCACATAAAGATTCTCTTGTTGGGTCGTGCTATTCGGCAAACGAAGTGGCAGAAAGCAAAATATTAAAGAAGAGGCGGATAGAAGAGAAAGAATCAATATCTTTTCTTTTTTCGAGCGAAACAATAGAAAAATGTGTAGTTCAACTAGCGAAGTGGGAGAAGTGAAATTCGAAGTAGAGGGAACGGGAGAAAAAGAAAACTTGTTATTTACTAATCTATTTAATCAATTTAGGCAATGTTTTTTTCTTCTGGTTTGTATTTTCAAGTATTGATTGCTTTTTAAACTTGTTACAGCTTGTCGTCTGGTCAATGTCCTCAATTTGTTAAGCTTGGTCGTTTATTGGTTCGTTTGATTCGGCCATCTTGTCGTCGTCTGTGCTAACGAATGTTGCAGCAAATCCTATGAAATGTTCTTGTTGTTTATTGTTCCTTGTGTGCACACCACAGAGGGAAGCAACTAGGAGCTTCTACGTGGTTGGTCGACTTGCTATAACTATCACCTAATCTGCCTTAAGTCACAAGCTACGGCTTTAAAAAGGGGAATTGGGGGCTATATTTGACATCGCAATTCCAATTTCACTATTTCTGGAAAAATGTGGGAATAGTCACGGTTGGGACGTTTGGGATGGTATAATTTTTTCTGCAAGGAGAAAAATATTCTAACGTCTGTTCATTGCATTATTTGGATATGAGTAAGGAGATCGTGTGTAACAGTAATGTATATTAAGGTCAAGTGTAACTCTTATTTGATTAAAATTAAAAAGAGAAATAGGGAAAGTATGATTGTTCTTCAGTTAAGTATTATTCTGCTCTGCTTTATGTAAACGAGCACAGAAAGATATATACGGAAATAATAAAATATAGTGAGATCAGGACTGCTTTTTACTGAGTAAACGCTGAAAATGAAAATATAGACAGTAGGAAAATAATTGAATGACGATCATTTCAATGAGGTGATAAAGTGTTTTCCCACTACTTCAGGAGGTATTTTTTGAAGTGGCGACTTACCTTAAAGATGTGTTATCTGGTATTTTGTTAGTTTGCAGTTTTAAAGGTTTTTTTTTAGTATGTGGCTCTTCTCAGCTACGCATTATCCGCAATATTTTTCAATTTTTATATTGTGTACATGTCTTGAGAACTTTTTATTTTATGGTGATATCAGCAGCGTATTTTTTCCTAATCCCACAAATAATTGGATAGTTTTCTTTCTCTATACCTATGAAGTGTTTACGAACGGCAATAAAATTTGGTTTGGTGGAGGCGAATTCGGTTTCGTGTAAAATCACTGCAGCGTTTTGTGACTGGCTAAAGAGGTATGCATTTGCCTTTATGTATAGTTGTTATACGTTTTTTTTATAATGTTTCTTTTGATAATGTATAGTCGATATTAGTTTTCTTTTTCAAGTTCTTGTTCCGCTGTTAAACTCAGTTTAATGATGTTTCTATTAAATAGTTATTGTATTGAAGGTTGATTGATAAATGCTTACTAATTAGCGTTACAAAGACTTTACTTATATTAAACGGAACGCACGGAAAGAAAAAGGAAATGTGACCTAGATAATATTGGTCTCTTTTCTTTTTATTGGATGGCAGGAGGCTACGGATATATATGACCTTATCTTTGAATCAACTAATTTTGATAAAGTTTGTGGATTCAAAGATATCCACTAACATTAGGGTTGGGCTCAAAATTCTACCGGGACACCTGATGAAAGGTGGAGAGTAAATCAGCCCAAAACATTGTGGTAATAACAAACAAGATTAGGACACATACCTGTCCAATGTAAATAATGTACAGAATTCCTCATCTCTAAAAGATAGAACATATTGTAGTAAAGTGCCATATTTTTGAAGATCTCTTTTTTCAATTATAAAGTTGATTAATAACTGTTATCACTAATCAGGTTTTAAAAAACTACGGGTAGTTGACAGTAGTTGACATATTAAAATATTACAAACACTAGGTTTGTTATAGGGTTGTACTTGTGTGGTTAGATAAGTCGAGATACTAAAGTTACATATCATAATAATTTTTCGGCGGAAAAATTCTAAACGTAAGAACTTTCCTAAATGCATGTTCATTTCAGTTTTGCATTATAATCAACTCATAATGTCCATATACATATTTTACATATATATCACCAATGGAAAAAGAGCTGCTAGGCAACCTGTAAAGGAAGCTCCACCGTATTTTAGGCTACGATATCGAAGTATGTTTTCATTCATAACCGAAATTGTGTGTTCGCGTATAAATGGTGTATTTATATGCGCCTGCGTAACGGAGACTGCACCTCAAAAATTGGGATATACAATCTTCAAAATGCACAATCGAAGGTAGTCATCACTCAGTTCTGTGGACAACCATAAGCTTGTATAGTTGTCTATAACTTTGTATATATAAAAATATAAATACATATATATGTGTTTATACATATACATGTATGTATGTGTGTGAGTTTACACACACGCACACACTCACACACACACATATATGATACACCTGCTTGTTGCTTATACACCAGTCTTCGTCTTTTGTTTTTCTGTAAATTTGAACTATATATATAGTTGAAATATATACATGTATGCATGCTTACATACATACATACATACATACATACATACATACATACATACATACATACATACATACATACAAGCATGCATGCATGAATGCATGTATACATACATACATACATACATACATACATACATACATACATACATACATACATACATACATACATACATATACACTGCCCAAATACCAATCTTGAGAAGTTAGACTTCTCAAATTAAGAAAGGAGAAGGCTAATTCGAAGACTGCAGATCCAATCCATCACTGGAACTATAAAAATCTGTAAAATTTTCCAGCTCCAATGGAGCTGCGGATCTAGGTTAGAAACCGGTTCTTTCTCTATTGACAAGTCATCTTGAAATAAACTAAATAATGACATACATACATGCATACCAACATACATACATACATACATACATACATACATACATACATACATACATACATACATACATACATACATACATACATACATACATACATACACACAGAGACACGTATATGTATATTGAGGACGAATTAACTATTTTGAGATAACTCTCCGTCAGAATTTTTATCGAGGAAAAAATCCCATAACGTCCATAAAGATTTCAATAAGAATATTATCTACATTGCTAAATATTTTCGTTGAATTCTACGGTGGTAATGAAAATATGTTCAAAATGAAAGGATAAAATTCTTTTTTACTACTAGTATTATTGGCTATAATACAGTTATATGGCTATAATACAGTTATTTTTTGCTGAAGATAGTTGATTTCAGCATCATATTAATGTTGGTGAAGATTTTCCTACTAATTAATCCGATTTCAGTCTTGGCAGTATTAATTAAGTAATCGGTTTGGGATTAGCGGCAAAATTCTCCTTCTGGTCCTCACGTCTGACGTAAGCTTAATGTTCAGCTAAACATTGTGATCTATTGTCTAACTTAAGAACATGAGTTATATGCATTTTTGTCTCAGTATTATTCAAGTTTGTACACAAGTCTTCTTCAGTTTTAGATAATATTCTTTAGGAGTTAGTTATAAGGTTTATCTTCTAATCTACTAACTTTTTCTTTTAGTTTTATCTAGGTTTTTTTTTTCATTAAAAAAAAAAGTTTAATGCTGTTAATAACATAGTTGTGTAGTAAGAAGTTTGCTTTCCAACCACATGGAACTGGGTTCGGTCCCACTCCGTGAAACCTTCAGCAAGTTTCTTCTACTATAACCCCAACAAACCAAAGCCTTGTGAATAGATTTGGTAGTCGTTGATATATATATATATATAGCTTTCACAGCCTTGGATTTTTATCTCATTCTGTTATTTTTTTTATATATATACTTTTCTGCTATAGGCACAAGGCCTGAAATTTTGTGGGGAGGGAACTAGTTGATTACATCGACCCCAATGTTTCACTGGTATTTATTTTACCGACACCGAAAGGATGAAAGGCAAAATCGACCTCGGCGAAATTTGAATCCAGAACGCAGCGACGGGCGAAATACCTATTTCTTTACTACTCACAAGGGGGTCAACACAGAGAGGACAAACAAGGACAGACAAACGGATTAAGTCGATTATATCGACCCCAGTGCTTAACTGGTACTTAATTTATCGACCCCGAAAGGATGAAAGGCAAAGTCGACCTCGGCGGAATTTGAACTCAGAACGTAACGGCAAACGAAATACGGCTACGCATTTCGCCCGGCGTGTTAACGTTTCTGCCAGTTCGCCACCATATATATATATATATATATCTATATATACTATATATATATATATATATATGAATGTATGTATGTATGTATGTATGTATGTATGTATGTATGTAGATGTATGTTATGTATGTTTGTATGTATGTATGTATGTATGTATGTATGTGTGGTGGTGTGTATGTGTGTGTGTGTGCGTGTGTGAGTGAACCAATACCGCTTGACAACTGGTGTTGCTTTGTTTTCGTCCCCATAAATTAGTGGTTCGGCAAAAGACCGATAGGGTAAATTCCAGACTTTGAAAATAAGTACTTGGGTATTCTCCAAGGTAGTGTTCCAGCATGGCTGCAGTCCGATGACTGAAGCAGGTAAGAAGATAAATCAACTGTAAGTTTGTTCTTCAAAGTATTTGTTTACTTAAGGAAAGAGTGATTTAAGGCTTGTCACAAGGCGAATGGGTAAGTTCATTACATGAACCCTAGTGTACAAGAGGAAGTTATATGATCAATCCCGAAAAAAAAAAAAAAAAAATGAAAGACCGAGTCGAAATTTGAACCCAGAACGTAAAGAGCCAAGACGAATGTCGCTAAGCTAATTGTCCGACTCGTTAACGCTACAAAGGCCAATTTTGATTTTAATACTTTGAAATGCGATAGTATTCCAGTGACGTACTGGGGTAGATTATCTCTCTCTCTCTCTCTCTCTCTCTGCAATTCAAAGATTATGCCCAAGAATTGCATAATGGTTGTACACGTGTCTGAAATAAATACTCACCGTTTGCATACATGCATTAATACATATATGCGTACATACATTGCGTACATGTTTTATATTGACGTCATCTCAATTCTAATGGGACTTCGCTTCCACTGCAGAGAGAATTTTGAAAAATATAACCAGAAATTCACACACAAACTCACACATACACACACACACACGCGCGCTTGCACAGACAGACGCACAGACACACACACACAGGTGCGTGCACACACACACGCACACACACAAACATATACACACATGAATAAATAGACATAGATATAGCTACGCGTGTGGATGCAGTAATACACACGCACGCTTGCACACACACGCGCGCGCATGCACGTACACACTCGTGCACGCACACAAAAACACAAAATGTGTGCGTCTTTACGCGTTCTGACTTGAAAAGAGAGTATGATAAACTTTTGCTGTGAAAGTTGCAATTATATCTATGCAGGAACGCGCA
>NC_042997.1:173348275-173350775 GCF_006345805.1 Octopus sinensis
GGCTATAACTCACTAAAAATGCTTTATAGTTATTTCCCTTACAAACCCGAGCAACGCCGGGCGATACTGCTAGTATATATATATATATATATATATATATATATACACGCACAGTGAGATCCGTAAAGATAGAGTCCAAAAGAGTACGAAGATCCAGTGGTAATCAGGTTGGAGTGTATGTGTAAGAGAAAAGATGATGAAAGGTCTAAAAGTGGTTAAGATACGCACATCCAAGAGGGTGGGAAGTTCAGTCAGGATCTACCCTTCATCCAACCTCTCCTTTCGTTCAACTCTTTTTTCTAATCATTCGCCATGCTGGACCACTGAACTAAACACATTTTTTTTCATTCTGTCTGTTTATTTCCTCTTATTCTTTTCTGTTAAAGAGCAAAGGTTCGAAACGTAAAAGATTATTCCACTTTTCCCGAGCGTCAAACTAATACACCTGCTTGATGTTCCTACACCTGTCTTCATCTTTGTTTTTCTATGAACTATATGTGTAAGTGGGAGTTTGTGTGTGTGTGTGTGTGTGTGTGTGTGTGTTTGTGTGTGTGTGTGTGTTTGTGTGTGTGCATGTTCACTAAAAAGTCCGTATCACTCACCCACACGTACGAAGCATGCACGAACGCACTCACCAGTATCCAGATATATACATACACCGTATTTACACATTGCAAATGTACACATATATACACACACATGTTTGAATGTGTCTGCATGTCTGTGTGTGTGACTGTGTGTGTATGTGTGTGTACGCGTTTGCGCGCAAACGGACAATCACTGGGACAAACACTGCACATACTAAAACACACACATACACACACACACACACACACCACAAACGCAAATACACACACACACACACACACACTTATCTGAACATATAAATATGTATGCATATTTATATGCTTATAAAATGTGTGAATGTGTGTATATTATATGTAAATAGGCATATACATATATAAATACATAGATACATACATACATACACACACACATACATGCAAGCATACATATATACATAGATACATATATATATATATATATCTATATATATATATATATATATATATATATATATATATATATATATATATATTATATATATACACATACATACAACATACAAATTACATACATACATACATACATACATACATACAAATATACATACATACAGAAAGCATGCATATGTACACACACCTACGCATACACAGGGAGATAAAGAAAGGCAACCTTCCCCAACGTAGAGAAGAACCACGCCTTACGGAAATTGTATAGAGTCCCAAAGGAGCTGTCCGGCAACGAATAGAAGACATTTGTCAGTGATTATAAGTTAAAAGCTGATAGCAGCTTTAAGAAGCTAATTAAGTGAGTTCTTGATAAGAGATAGGCTCACAAATGAAAAAAGGCTGCAATAATTTCATCGAAGATGTCCTGCTGTAAGACGCTGCTGTTCAGATGAAATAGTGTTGCGTTTTGGTCTATATATATGTATATATATGTGTGTGTGTGTGTGTGTGTGTGTATATGTATGTTATATGTGTGTGTGTGTGTGTGTGTGTCGTATATATTATATATATGTACATATACATGACTGTGTGTATAAATTTATATATATATATTATATAAGCTATATATATATACACATACATATATGTACATATATAAACACATATATACATACACATATCTATATCTATCTATATATATATATGTAGATGTATACATATGTACGCATGCATATATATATATATATATATATATATATATATATGTACATACATACATCTATACATACACACACACACACACACATATAGATATATATATGCGCGTGTGACTGTGTATGTGTAGACATATATATATATATATAATATATTGCATACGTATATATATATATATGTACATATACATGACTGTGTGTATAATTATAATATATATATAATATATATATTATATTATACACATACATATATGTACATATATAAACACATATATACATACACATATCTATATCTATCGATAATATATATGTATATGATACATATGTACGCATGCATATATATATATATATATATATATATATATATATATGTACATACATACATCTATACATACACACACACACACCACACACATATATATAATATATGCGCGTGTGACTGTGTATGTGTAGACCTATATATATATATATATATATATATGCATACTATATATATATATATATCTATATATATATATATATATGTATATATATGTGTGTGTATGCGTTATATATATATCTATTATAACAGGTACAAGTATACTCACACACATATACACACTTCCATTCACACACCACACAACACACCACACACATATATATCTATATATAATATCTATATATATATATATGGCATAATATATATTTGTAAATCTAGTGAGAGAAAGAGAGAAATGTGGGAAGAGAGAGATAGAGAGATAAGACTGTGAGAGGGAGGCAGATAGAATGGAAGAA
>NC_042997.1:173353275-173360775 GCF_006345805.1 Octopus sinensis
TGTTGCTACGTGACCAAGATATTCGCTTCGCAATCACGCACTATAAATTTCGATTCCATTGCGTAGTACATTTGGCAAATGTCTTCTAACATATCTATTTGTTAACAGAAAACGTGTGAATGAAACTGAAATTGAATATAAGGAAGTCCGCAAAAAACAAAAATAAAAAAAATGTCTTTTTGTTTGGGAGACTCATTCTTTTGACCAATTTAGTACCACTAATCAGCCCTTCGGTGCCAGTATTCACCCGAAAAATAGCTTGATATTTTGACATATTTCAAAGAGTCCTAGCTTTTTTGTTCTCCCATCTTCCTCCAACTTACGTATCTCGGAGGTTATGAGAAACCTTTTCTAACCACGTCATAAAACAAAAATTGTCTGGGAAATGCAACGGGTGATCAGTGGCGCAGCTAGATTGTGTAATGCCGAGGATAGCCCTTGCGTTTTGCCCCCACACCGGGCCAATACGGTCTATACATATTTATACGAGAGACCTAAAAATGCTGCTCAGTAAAAGGAGGTGGACCATCTTGCGTTCTATCCTTAGCTACGTTACGCGGGTGAGACCGTAATACGACAAGACGCACAGATTAGAGCAACAGGTGACCAGTGGCACAACTAGATTGTGTGCCTTCGGGGACAACCCTTGAGTTTTCCCCCACGCTGGGTCAATACAGCCAATACATATTCAAAAGACAGACCTAAAAATGCTGCTCAGTAAAAGCATAGTCTGAGGTGAACCATCTCCTTGCTTTCTCTCCTTAGCTACGCAACGCGAGTGAGACCGCACAGATTAGTCGAACCAACGAAAGAGCCTTTACCCTACTTATTCGAAATAGCAGAAATCTCCTTCATATTGCAGAGTGTTGTCATCTTTACGTAAAAGAAAAGGACACTGTGTATTATATTCCTAGATACACTATGTCTAACAAAAGACGAGGGTGGCATAGCCATGATTAGAACGGACACCTTTGAGCATAAATCTTCTGATCATGTTTGACCTAGAACTATACAACAACAAGTAGAATATCAACCCATCTGAGAATATAAAAACCACAAAAACAAACAAAAACAAAACGACTTCGAATAGAAGCGGACTGGCATCAGATTTTTTCGAGAGACATGCAAACGAATGTTAGGTTACATAAAGTGAGCTGTCGCACCCCACAGACAGCACAGGGTTATAAAGATAGAAAAAGATTATGATTAAAGTGGGGGTACAAATTGCTGGAGAGCGCCTAGCAAGGAATATTGAGGTGGGGGTTGGCGGTAGGTAGCGGAAAATGTTGGTATTTCCGATATGGCGTTCTGATTTCATTTATATCCTGTCAAAATTGGCATCCATTCTAACAGCGGCACTCTGTTTTGTCAGATGTTTTCTAAGATTGATTGGCTTTCGGACAAGTGTGTTTGTATATGTGTGTGTGTTTGTGTGTGTGCCTAGGTATGCATGCGTGTACATATTTGTATATAAGAGTGTATGTGTCTGTATGTGTCTGTAAATATATATGCAAGTAAGTATAGATGTGAGAATACATGCTGTTATTTATATATATACATATAAACTCGCATGTATGTTTTCATATATATTATGTGTGTGTGTATGTGTACGTATGTGTGTGTGTGTGTGTGTGGTGTGTATGTGTGTTGTTCATTCATACACACCGTACATTCTTTACATGCTTATATAATGTATATTTATACACATGTAAATGCATGGAAAATACGCGTAGGCACATGTAGCAAAAAATATACACATAGATATCATTATTGATATAGATGGATACTTACACATGCAAATACACACACACACACACATATCCTCTCTGTGTCTCTTTTTCATACACACATACTCACACACAACTACACACACGCGCATATTTATTGAACAATCTTGAAATATATTTCATTGTTTACGTATCTTTATAGATCTGCAGTAAGTAGAGGCCAAGAACCGATTTGCGTCGGTATTTTTTAGACAGCAGTTTAAGAATCTAAAAAAAAAAAAAAAAAAAAAAACAAAACAAAAAACAAACAAAAAAAACAAAGAATAAAAAGAAGCATGTGATGTGTATTATTTGAAGAAAAATAAGATGTTGTAAAATTATGCCTCTCCCAAGAATGTAAGTAGTGAAACAGAATGGAAATAACCCGACGTTGGTGTCAAAACTTTGCTGACTAAGGAGAGAATTTCACGTCTATTCTACGATGCATGCCTAAACGAGAATTAAAGGCTAATTTTGATCTTCTGACGATCCTTTCTTAGGGATATATTCTAAAGTAAACTTTCGAACATATCAGTGCGGTGCATAAGACGATATTTAAAGTCCCAAGACTAATCACTCCTACAAAACTACAAAAAGACAAAAAGAAAAAAAAGGGGGTTGTCTTATATGCCAGATATATAAACTGTATTTTTAATAAATTTCTGTGAAGGAAGGAAACATCATTAATCAGTGATGCAACAACTAAAATACAGTAATATGAAATGGTGGTTGTGGAAGCCATGTTCTGCGTTTGGGTGTGTGTGAGCGATCCTACTCTAGCGAAACTTGGTTGGTGTTGCGAGCATGTGAATTTATAATTAACAGAATTGACGAGCTAAAAAAACAAAAAAAAACCCAAAACCCCCCAGAAAAACAAGCAGGCGTAGACGTGGGTGTGTGGTAATATCCCAGCCACATGTTTCCGGGTTCAGTGTCACTGCGGGGCACCGTAGGTAAGTGTCTTCTACTATAGCCCCAAGCCAATTAAAGCTTTGTGAGTTGATATGGTAGATGGAAGCTGAAAGCCCGTATGATATATATTTATAATTAGTGTACATTTATACACAAAAGAGGTGACTCTAAACAGGACACCTTACTAGTAGAAAAATCTCTCTAATATTCCTACCCTATAATATATATATATATATATTATATATATATATATATATATATATAATATATGTATATATATATGTATGTATGTATGTATGTATGTATGTAGTATGTATGTATACATTTTATGCATGTGTGCATGTGTATGTCTTTGTGTCTGTGTCCCCTCACGATCGCTTGACAACCAGTGTTGGTGTGTTTGCATCCCCGTGAAAGGACCGCTAGAACAGCTACTTGGGGGTCAAATTGTTCGACTAAAACTCTTCAAGGTGGTGCTCCAGCATGGCCGCAGTCAAATGACTGAAACGAGTAAACGAGTAAAAGAACAAAAGAAAGTTATTATTCTGTTGGAACTCTAACCTAGTGAGCAATGGGTGAAAAACCGTTCGAAGTTATTTGATGTCTGAGCCATTGGTTCATTGATCTGAAAGAGGATAATATGAAGGCGATTGAAGAGAATTCACATGGAAATTTTGGGTCAACGACAGAAAGCGAGGAAGTAGTCTGGAAAAATAGATATCAAAGTAAGAAAATTTGTGAAAAGGTCATAGTACTTAGTGTTAAACTTTATGGTTGCTTTAAATATAACAAGGCTAACAGAGATAGATACTTCTGAGTAGTATGTTAGGACTTGTTCAATGCACCACTGATCATGTTTAGCGGTATTAGGATTAGAAACCTCGGGCATATTTGCTAACATTTAACATATATAGTTCCATGTGACTTCTTACACACAAGAAAGTAAATTTACAGAATTTAAAAATAACAAAGATATTAGATTCTGTGGTGATATTCCAATGGAAAATAGCTATATATTCTAACCTTTCTTATGAATAAAAGTTCCGTTACTGAAAACTGGATTTTAGAATTAAGTTCTGTAATCATTAGTTACTTTTATCCAGGTTTCTCTCCCCCACCCGATAATTCCATTACAGTTCGTCAGGTCTCTTTTGTCTGAATAGGAAAGAGATTTTGCAAATGAGAATTACCAGCTGCCTCAGCCAAACTTTAAACAATTACTGAGCTGTGTGTAGCGAACATGGTCCCCCTATGCGATGGCCAATTAAGAATTAATCATTTTTTTTTTTTTTTTACATCATGGTGCTTCAAATATTTAGTGATTAGCGGATGGTAATTTAGAAGCTGCAACGTTTTTGACTTCGCAAACACGCTTTAACAAAGATAAATCAAACTGATTTGAATCATAGAAACGAAGACAAACATTGGCTTGCACGGGGTAGGGGCATACAAAATTGGATAAGAAATTCGGTTTAGAACTGTCTGAGAAAGTTCATAATTTTCTGCAGTTAACGTTTCAATTACACAACAAAGCCGCTACATACATTAATTGTGTACATCTAGCAAGATAGCACAGGTGTTTCTAATTAGCCAGATATACCGAATTCAACTAATTCCAAATTATAGACTGAAATTTTGATGACATTGCTTGCAAACAGAGCCGCATGATCTAATGGAGAAAACTAGTAAAACAGAACAAAGATACACCAGCAGAAAAACTAAATATTTGGCATAAAACCAGCAAGTCCGTATATCGATTATATCGACCCCCAGTACTCAACTGGTACTTATTTTATCGATCCCGTGATGATGAAAGACAAAGTCAGCCTCGATAGAATTTGAACTCAGAGTATACAGACAGACGAAATGCTGCGAAGCATTTTGTCAAGCATGCTAACAGTTCCGTCTGCTCACCGCTTTAGAAAAGCTGAATATTCAGAAGCCATTATGAGGGTCACTTCAATGACTTTCACTTAAAATAATAAATAAATGAAAATAAAAAAATGAACAGGTTTGGTTGTGTAGTCAAGAAGCTTGCTTCCCAACCATGTGGTTTTCCGTTCAGTCTCACTGCGAACCATCTTGGGCAGAGTATCTTCTATTATTGCCCGGGCCTGCCAATGTTTTGTAGGAGGAAAATGAATGAATCCTGTCATATATATGTGTGTATGTGTGTGTGTGTGTGTCTATGTGTTGGGCCAACCAATGCTTTGAAAACAGAAAGTGAATGAAGCCTGTCGTATGTGTGTGTGTGTTTTGTGTATGTATATGTGTCTCTGTGTTTGTGTTCTAATTGTCCCTCCTTACCGCTTAACAACTGGTGTTGATTTGCTTATGTCCCCGTAAGATAGTAGTTAGGCAAAAGAAACCGACATTATCAATCTTTAAAAAAGAAAAAAAGAGTGCTGCGGCCGAATTGTTCGATTAATCTTCAAGGTGATACTCCAGCGTGTTCATAGTCCAATGGCTAAAACACGTAATAGATAAAAGATAAACGAAAAAAATTCAAAGAAATAGCATTTATTAGAAATGTGCATGAACCCCCAAAAAGAGTACAAGCCTTATATTTTCATATGCCAACCGATGAACAATCTTTCACATATAGATCGATACACATTCATAATTACTTCGATAAGTACATTTAAGGCCATGTTTTCCTCATGAGGTAAAAATAAAATTAAAACATGTCCGAAATTGCCTCTCCTTCCGCATAATTATGTGTAGTTAGTAATTAAAAGGTAATTAAAAAGTCATGCACATCAGTTACGATAATATTTAATTAACGAGTCTGACATGCTCATTTATTCAGATAAGTTACATATTTTTTCTGAGCCCTAAAAAACACTGAAGTTTACGAAACTGAAGCTAAGTTTTTTTTAAATCTTCTTTTGTTAACTGTTGGAAATACTTAGTTTACGTAAAAAGCATTGACAGTAGACCAAAACGCAAAAACAAACTGATCTTCCATATTAGATAATGTCTTTTGACATGAAGACGAGGTTTAAAATTTGAGTCATTGATAAAGTTGATCAGTCAGAAGACGAAAAATCAAAATCTGATCTAGGATAATTTGAACTCAGATAGTATAAGCACTTAACTAAAATCTCGCCAAGAAATGTATGTCATTCTACCGATATTATTAATATTTATTTGGAGACTGTCGAAATAATGTAGACTCCTCTGACGAGAACTCAATCGATTAACGTAGTTCAATTTTACAAAGCGACGAGCTTGCAGAAACGTTAGCATGCCGGGCGAAATGCTTAGCGGTATTTCGTCTGCCGCTACGTTCTGAGTTTAAATTCCACCGAGGTCGACTTTGCCTTTCATCCTTTCGGGGTCGATAAATTAAGTACCATTTACGCACTGGGGTCGATATAATCGACTTAATCCGTTTGTCTGTCCTTGTTTGTCCCCTCTGTGTAGTCCCTTGTGGGTAGTAAAGAAATAATTATTAATATATATATTTTTTTACGACATATGGCTTACAAATTTGGTGGAAGAAAGCAGTCGACTTGACCAACCAAGTACTTTTGATCGCTGGTGTATTTTATGAACTCTGGAATGACGCAAGCCAGTATCTTTCGAACGGCGGCATTTGCTGCGACACCTAAAATTAAGTATGCATGCATGTATGTATGTGTGTGTGTGTGTATACATATACATACATATATATATTCATATATATGTACATATATAGATGTAGATATATATCTATTGATTCTATCTTTTTACTAATTCATTCCTCTCTGTCTCTGTCTATCTGTCTCTCTTTCTCTCTCTCTCTCTCTCTCTCTCTCTCTCTCTATATATATATATATATATATATATATATATATGTATATATTTGCTCTTTTGCTCTTTTACTTGTTCAGTCATTTTGACTATGGCCATGCTGGAGCAAATCGACCCCAGGTCTTATTCTTTGTAAGCCTAGTACTTATTTTACACACACACGCACACACACAAATATACGACGGGCCTCTATCAGTTTCCGTCTACCTAATCTACTCACATGGCTTTGGTCGGCCCGAAGCTATAGTAGAAGATACTTACTTGGCCAAGGTGCCACGCAGTGGGACTGAGGCCGGAACCATGTGGTTGGGAAGCATTTTCTCAGAGTCTTCGAAAGCTTAGTGTGATGGGTTTTACTGGTACAGAAAAATTATTCTCCCACTTTCTTACTTGCGTGGAAGTAAACCTTCCTCATCCCAATATATATAAGATGTCCATAAATTACCATTACAATTTAATAATTCATGTAAAAAAAAAAAATGAAAGATAAGGATAACCCAGCATAGTTCACCGGAAAACATTGGCAAACGAATACAGTTTTATCAGAAATATCAGAACACTTCCATACGGGCTCCATTTGTTGTACGAAATAATGCAATATAATAGTCAAATCGAATAATCGAACGTTAAAACTAATATCTGTTTCTTTATTACCCACAAGGGGCTATACACAGAGAGGACAAACAAGGACAGACAAAGGGATTAAGTCGATTACATCGACCCCAGTGCGTAACTAGTACTTAATTTATCGATCCCGAAAGGATGAAAGGCAAAGTCGACCTCGGCGGAATTTGAACTCAGAATGTAACGGCGGGCAAAATACCGCTTAGCATTTCGTCCGGCATGCTAACGATTCTGCCAGCTCGCCGCCTTAATTAGATACAATATAATGGTGAATTCGAATAATCGAACGTTAAAACTAACAATAACCAACTCGTGGAATGTATTAGTTTGACGTTGGGTAAAAAGAGAGAGAGTTTTTGACACAAAAACAGCTCATCCTCAGAAAGAAGAACAGAAAAGTCAA
>NC_042997.1:173363275-173369090 GCF_006345805.1 Octopus sinensis
CGTAGATATACATAGTCTTTACAATATATGTCTGAAACATTTTGTTAATTAATATTGCACGGAACTACATGTACACATGCACCCAACACAGCTAAACACACATTACCCGTGTGCGAATAAATATGCGCACACGTATATATATATATATATATATATATATATATATATATTATATATACACAACTAGATACATACATTCATATATATATGTTTAAGCATACATACAATTACCATATACACATATAATAATATATATAATAATTATATATATATAATATATATATTATATATATATATATATATATATATGGTAGGTGTATATATATATATTATATATATATATATATATATATATATATATATATGGGTGTGGTGTGTGTGTATGAGTATGTATATGTATGCAAAAAGTACATGTATGTGCATATATATATATATACAGGCGTGGCTGTGTAGTAAGAAGCTTCCTTCCCAGCCACATATTTCTGGGTTCAGTCCCGCTGCGTGTCACCTTGAACAAGTGTCTTCTACCATAACCTCAGGCCGATCAAATCCTTGTGAGTGGATTTGGTAGACGGAAACTGAAAGAAGCCTGTCGTATATATGTGTGTACATGTGTTTATGTGTATGGGTCTGTGTTTGTTTCTCCCGGCATCACTTGATAACCGATGCTGGTGATTTTATATCCCCGTAACCTAGCAGTTCGGCAACAGGGCCCGATAAAATAAGTACTAGTCTTACGAAGGATAAATCCCGGGGTCGATTTCTTAAACTAAAATACTTTACACACATACGGTCGTCCAGCATGGCCGCAGTCAAATGGGTGAAACAAGTGAAAAAGTAAAAGAATAATACGGTACACCATACAATTCACACGTTCATAGATACTCAGAAATACAATAACATACATAACACACACAGCTCTGTGTATTGTATGTCTGTGCTTGTATATATATATATATTATATATATATATATAATATATATATATATATATATATATATAGGATAAGATCGTTAATTTGAGTATCGATCTTATCAGTGAAGTCAGAAATTCGGGATCTGGTTTTATCAGTAATTTGTGCTAGTTGTTATGTCTTTTTGTTCTTCTCTCCTTGTGCTATATAAAACACTTAACTGTAAGTTTAGAGTCAGGTTTTGGCTGTTATTTCCAGGCGTGGTGGTATCTCTTAGATACGCTAAATTATAATTTTAAATATAATATATATATATATCTATAATATATATGTATAAAGTAATCCAACCAACAAAAAGCACAAAAATACAACAACACGAGGACGTGGAACAATAAAGTATTATTGGACGCTCAGGAAAGAAGGAAAGAGGAGGGTTTAACGTTTCGAGCGGAGCTCTCTCCCGGAAACATAGGAGAGGAAGATCCAGAAAGGAAGACAGAGGGAAAAAAATCGCCAACGGTACACAGAGGTCACATTTTCAAAATATAATATATATAAAATACTTGTCGTTTACTACCACCGGTATATGTAGTCATGAATTATATAGATATATATATATTATAATATATACAGTATTATTATATATATAGTATATATATATATATATATATATATATTATACTGGCAGTTACCATGTCTTCTCTAATTCGGTTTCAATGCCGGCGTTAGGTCCAGAAAGAATGCTATAAATAATGCTAACTAAATTATAGATGTGAAAAATCGCCTTTCCCCTTATCATTATTGATAGTAGATATATATATATCTATATACATACAACCTTCGACAGGGTAACAGTCATATACATAACTTGAACAGACACACATAACAGTACATAAATATAAGTTCACATGTACATACACATACACATACACATACATACAGACACGTCTACACACTTACCTAAATACTCACATAAGTATATACGTACATACATAAATACATGTACACATATGCATACGCACATACTTACATGGACACATACATACGTACATACATACATACATACATACATACATGCTCACATACATACATGCATGCATGCATACATACATACATACATACATACATACATACATACATACATACATACATACATATCATGAACTAACTGTTACTTTTTCAGATGCAGCACGGAATTTCGTCAGTGAACATGTCGCGGTCTCAACGCGACGAAAATATTACAAATTAAATTGAAATGTTGAAGTGAATCTAACGGTTTTTGTGTGATTTTAAATGGTTTATAAACACCTTCCACGCTGCAATTGTTTTTGTTTCAGCACACGATCTCAGATCAGGTCACGTGCTATGCAAGCACATCTCCGTGTTATATATATATATATATATATATATATATATATATATATATATATATTATATTACACACGAGCAAACCCCCCCCCCCGTCCGATGGACGGTGCTGACTTGTGAAACATTTAAACCAAATTTTCTCGGGCATCGTATGCACGATTAAGTTCATTTATTCTTTGGAACCAAGAGTCTTGCCATTCGAGGACTTTCTCGCGTACGCGTAGTATCGATTGCTGATGTACTTGCGCATACAAATGCACGTTCCCACAGCTTTATCGATCACATTCTCACTTGGAATCGCTTTTTGTAATTTTTTTCAAAACTTATACGCGCCCTGATACCGTCGATATCCACATATCAGAATTGAGCGCAATCGGATGGAGATGCCCGAGATCCTAGAAGAACACAGACAGACAAACAGAACGGATTTTATATTATATATATATATATATATATATATATATATATATATATATATATATATATATATATATATATATATATATATGTATGTATGTATATATATATATATATATATGTATGTATGTATTATAATATATATATATATATATATATATATATATATCTGTATGTATGTATGTATATATATCTGGTATATATATATATAAATATATAATTAATATATATATATATATATATATGTATGTTATGTATGTATGTATGTATGTATGATGTATGTTTGTATATATTTATATATATATATATATATATAATAATAATATATATATTATATATATATATATATATATATGCAAAACTTTGAAATGTATGAATTAAGTGTTGGCACATATATACGTCGGGTAAAGGCAATAGACACACAAACACACGCCACATACACACCGATTCATATACGCAGGAACAAGGAACTTATATAAGTACAGTGGAAGCTGTACTGCCAGTTCGCATGTTCTCACTCGCACGCACTCACATATCGTTTGATTAATCAATGGAAAGAAATATTTTGAGATTAAGTGGATTATATTAAGCATAATTTTTTTTTCTGGTTAGAATATATGTCACATCTGGCTCTCTTAAATATTAATCCTATATTTAATTCTGATTTGTAGGAGGAGTAAATATTTGGAGTAAACCCGGTTTGGTTTACAAATGAGAAATTGCGTTGGAAGTTCAACACCAAAATTCTAAAAGCCAAATACAAATAATACCACACATGCGAACATGTGTGATACTGTGGATAGGATAAATCCATATCGGTAGCTTGGACTGCTTAAAATAGAAGACATATTTCCCTCAAATCCAGGCTTCCATCTTGAAAAGAGGGGGGTATTGGATAACGTTGTCTCAGTCAAGACGGTATTGGGCCTAAACAACGATGTTTTTCAAAATAGCTCTTATGTAAGTTTGTGCTCATTATAGAGGTTTGAGCAGTTTTAGTTAAATAAAATGGCTCGGATCTTTCATTTCTCAATAGAAAGGGATGAACGGCACCAAACTGAGTGTTTCATTTCATCCGTTTGAAGACGACGCCTTCTTTGCTGATCCAATGATACCTAGAAAGTCACAGGTTATATATATATATATTTCTTTATTGCCCACAAGGGGCTAAACATGGAGGGGGCAAACAAAGACAGACTAAGGGATTAAGTCGATTTCATCGTCCCCAGTGCGTAACTGGTACTTTATTTATCGACCCCGAAAGGATGAAAGACAAAGTCGACCTCGGTAGAATTTGAACTCAGAACGTAATGGCTAAGCATTTCGCCCGGCGCGCTAACGTTTTTGACAGCTCGCCACCTTCATAACAGCTCGCAGGTTATATATATATAGGTACACACACACACACACACACACACACACACATATATACTCTTTTACTCTTTTACTTGTTTTAGTCATTTGACTGTGGCCATGATGGAGCACCGCCTTTAGTCGAGCAAATCGACCCCAGGAATTATTCTTTTTTAACCCTAGTACTTATTCTATCGTTCCCTTTTGCAGAACCGCTAAGTCACGGGGACGTAAACAGCATCGGTTGTCAAGCGATTTTGGGGGGACAAACACAGACACACAAACATACACATACACACACATATAATAGAATAGGCGTGCCGGTGTGGTGAGAAGCCTGCTTTCCAACCACATGGTTCCGGGTTGAATCTCACTGCGTGGTACCTTGGACAAATGTCTTCTACCATAGCCTCGGGCCGACCAAAGAAGCCCATCGCACACACACACACATATAATATAATATATATATATATATATATAATATATATATATATATATATATATACACACACATATGTGTGTGTGTATGCATATATGTATATGGGCTCGCACATGCATTTTATAAAACATAAAATACCAAATGCCATACATGCTTTCTGTATGTGATTAATCCTCTTGCGTGGCTCGTATTCCGCACACTAACCTATCCTGTGGTTTTATTCCCCGCGTCGTATCATACGGAATATTGAAGTGGAGTGAGGGACCAACTGCTGAGCCCGAACTTCAGTTACTTGTCGCGCCTCACAACGCGCGCACACACGCACACACATACGCGCGTGCGCATTTATATAATCATACACAGCAGAAGTGCACAAAAGAGAATTCAGCTAACCTAGGAACCTCAACGCGGTTGTTCGCTCCACTTGAAATCTCACCCTTTCTCGAATCACCCACGTCGAACCTCCCATCTTGTATTCTTGCTAGATATGTGGTTCTCTCTCCCTGTCTCTCTCTCTCTTTTTTTCTGTCTCTCTACTGTTATCCTGATGTTCTCCGCGCTGTTAATGATGCTTTCTATTATAGACATAAAGCCTGAAATTTGGGGGAGGGGGATAATCAATTACAGCGACCCCAGTACTCAACTAGTACTTAATTTATCGACCCCGAAAGAATGAAAGGTATAGTCGACTTCGGCGGCATTTGAACTGAGAACGATGCTTTTCTACTCTAGGCACAAAGCCCGAAATTTCGGGGGAGTGGGGCCAGTCGATTATATCGACCTCAGTACTCAACTGGTACATAATTTATTTGATCCCGAAAGGATGAAAGGCAAAGTCGACCTCGGCGGAATTTGAACTCAGAACGTAGCGGCAGACGAAATACCTATTTCTTTACTACCCACAAGGGGCTAAACACAGAGAGGACAAACAAGGACAAACAAACGGATTAAGTGGATTATATCGACCCCAGTGCGTAACTGGTACTTATTTAATCGACCCCGAAAGGATGAAAGGCAAAGTCGACCTCGGCGGAATTTGAACTCGGAATGTAGCGGCAGACGAAATACCGCTAAGCATTCCACCCTGCGTGCTAACGTTTCTTATTTCTTTATTGCCTACAAGGGGCTAAAACATAGAGGGGACAAACAAGGACAGACAAAGGGATTAAGTCGATTACATCGACCCCAGCGCGTAACTGATACTTAATTTATTGACTCTGAAAGGATGAAAGGTAAAGTCGACCTCGGCGGAATTTGAACTCAGAACATAAAGACAGTCGAAATGCTGCTAAGCATTTCAACCGGCGTGCCAACGTTTCTGTCAG
>NC_042997.1:173369190-173374190 GCF_006345805.1 Octopus sinensis
AGCTAACGTACAGATATGTAAACGATATTAGTTCTTCGGGACCGTATTCCTCACCGCGAGGAGAGTGGTTATCTGTGGCAATTCGAGAGCTAATACATGCGACCGAGGCCGCGATTGCAGGTCGCATCTGGGCATATGATATGATATGAATTATTTTCATCTCTGCGAAGTAAAGGAAAAGCAGAACATGGATAAAAAGCGATTTCTTTATAGAAGGCTAGATAGATAGATAGACAGACAGATATATAGATCAACAGAGAGACCGACAGACATATGGAAATGTATATAGATATACAGTGGAGGCGCAATGGCCTAGTGGTTAGGGCAGCGGACTCGCGGTCGCAGGATGGCGGTTCGATTCCCAGACCGGGCGTTGTGAGTGTTTATTGAGCGAAAACACCTAAAAAGCTCCACGAGGCTCCGGCAAGGGGTGGTGATCCCTGCTGTACTCTTTCACCACTCTTTCTCCCACTCTTTCTTCGTTGGCCTGCTCGCTTAGCCAGCGGGGTGGTGTCATTCGAAGGCTAAAACAATGCGAACGCATTGTGACCAGCGATGTGTAACAACATCTGATGGTCTGGTCGGTCACGTGATCACGTGATATAGATATGCATACTGAAAAATATAGAGAGATATAGTGACGGCTTGATAGTTGCAAATATAACTAAATAGATAGATCGATATATATAGTGTGAATACGTGAAATAATATAAAAAAAAATACAGAAACGATATTAAGTACATGCTGTAACATGTGTAAGCAAGTGTAAAAATAAGTAACATGTAGCTGATCAATTGCCTTTGGAAAGGCCAATTGCTGTAAAAGGAAGGGGTTATTAAGCAATCCCCTCTAGTTTAGTAACAACGACAGCAACGATTTCTGGCTGTCACCTCGGCAGAAAAGAGGCGATTAAATGTGTGAATTTTGACACGTTTATTGAGCATCGATCTATCAATCAGTTGTTCACTGAAGTTTATTTATTCTTCCTCTGCTCCTTAACTTGCCTTTGTCTATGTGTATTTATGTGCATGCGTATGCAAATGTGTGCATTTGTGTGTGTTGTGTGTGTGTGTGTGTGTGTGTGTGTGTGTATGGGTATGTGCGCGTATGTACGCGTGTACATCTTTGTATATATATGAGTGTATCAAGGATACTAAGACACATTTCTACGTTCATCCCTCTTTCTCGCTCACTCTCTCTCTCTCTCTCTCTCTCTCTCTCTCTCTGTACATAAATAAGCAAGTGCGAGTACACACAACACACAACACACACACACACACACACACACAATCATGCACATATACGCTTATATTCACATACATGCATTCATACATTTATATAAACTATTATTAAGTATGTATGTGTGTGTGTGCATATATATATATATATATATAGGTACACAATCCTTTATACCGAAATCTAAAGTATATATATATATATATATATATACAACCCACACATACATACACACATACATATATATATACATACATGCATACATACATACATACATACATACATACATACATACATACATATATATATATATATATACACACGCATACATACATACATACATACATACATATATAGATATACATACACACACAAATATATATATATATATGTGTGTGTGTATATATATATATATACAAACATATATCTGTGTGTAAGTGTGTGTTTGTGTATGTACGTATATGTGAATGTGTGTGTGTACGGATGCACATATTCTACTGCATCTATCCATCTTACTTGATATCTTGAAAATTCTCGAAAATTCTTTCGTATTTGTTTTATAAAGTTTGGTATTCTTACTTTTCCTCAACTTGTATTTCAATCTTCTTTTCGTGCAGTTCTCCTTTTTCGTTTCCTTTTTGTATGGCACACAAAAATATGTGTGTGTACGTGTGTGTGTGTATGTGTATGTGTGTATCATCCCAACACAGGTACTCAGTCTCGTACACATACACACGCGTAGGGTGCAGTATGGTTAAATCGTTTAACAGTTCGCTTCGCAACCGCGAGGCATCAAATTCGATCTCACTGCGGGCATCTTGGGCCGATGTAATTTTCTGTAGTCTAGGGGAAACCTGTATTTTGTGAATGAAATTGTGTGAAGAAAAATTGTATAGGAAATTGTCTGTTAGAATTTGCCTGTAATTCAAACAGTACAGCCTTGTCATAGTTCTTGCCTGCAGATTTTGTTTCAGGAATGAGTATGTCTGTGTCTATGTTCTCTTAGACACAGATGCACAGTCACAAAGGCTCACACACACACACACATGTGCGCACTGTCAACGATACAGGCACTGCTGTCCCAAAACACAAATACGCACATTTCGAGGACCGTAGATGGTGGTGTATATTTGTGTAAATATAATAAAATAAATAAATGCACCCTTTTTTAAAACCTAGCCAGACTCATGGGCCCGGTTTCCCGGTTTCTATGGCTTGTGTGTTCCCCAGCTGGGCGGGAAGCCAGTCCATCGCAGCGTTACTCATCTTTGCCTGCTGAGTGGACTGGAGCAACATGAAATGAAGTGTTTTGCTCAAGAACACAATGCGTTGCCCGGTCCAGGACTCGAAACCACAATCTTACGATCATGGTGCTGACACCAAAACCACTAAGCAACGCGCCTCCACATAAATGAGCTCTTTTTAAAGCCTAGCCAAGCTCATGGGCCCGGTTTCCCAGTTTCAATGGCGTGTGTGTTCCCCAGCTGGGCGGGGCGCCAGTCCATCGCAGCGTTACTCATCTTTGCCAGCTGAGTGAACTGGAGCAACATGAAATGAAGTGTTTGGCTCTAGAACACAACGCGTCGCCTGTCCAGGAATCGAAACCACAATCTTACGATCATGGTGCTGACACCCTAACCACTAAGCCACGCGCCTCCAGTGTGTAAATATGCATACCAAAAAATGAATAAATAAACCTTCTAAAAAAGGGGCTTAATCTACTAGACCATGGATTCTCAACCATGTTTTTTCTCCATGGCCTCATTTGATTACTATTTCGCTCTGGTGGACTCCCATCATATTCGGTGATTAAAAACTAGTTTTATAGAAACTTTTTTTCAATATTCCTACTTTGTTTTTCACACGTTAAATCATATAATTTGAACTATACTCTTTTACTCATTTACTCTTTTACTTGTTTCAGTCATTTGACTGTGGCCATGTTGGAGCACCACTTTTAGTCGAGCAAATCGACCCCAAGGACTTATTCTTTGTAAGCCTAGTACTTATTCTATCGACTTCATTTGACGAACCGCTAAGTTACGGGGACGTAAATACACCAGCATCGGTTGTCTACCAAATCCACTCACAAGGCTTTGGTCGGCCCGAGGCTATCGTAGAAGACACTTGCCCAAGTTTAAAAAGAGAGATAGAAATAGACAGAAAAAAAGGAGAATGTCCTTTGCATTTGAAAACTATGGGAATAATTAAAAAAAAACAAAAAAACATTTCATTTAATTTTTCCACAATTTAATTGCTTTCCATACTTCACTCAACGTTGAAAAAGTCGCAGTGACTGAAACCGGTACTAAAATATCCTTGATGATAAAATTATTTTAGCATTTTCTACCTGGTCTTATTTTCCTTATATATAGCAACTCGTGCGTTCCTTTTCAACCTTCTACACACGCACACACACACACACACACACACACACACACACACACACATATACATACATCTCTCTCTCTCCTCTCTCTCTCTCCTCTCTCTCGCTCTCTCTTCTCTCCTCTCACCTCTCTCTCTCTCTCTCTCTCTAGTCTATATATATATATTATATATATATATATATATATACACACACACATATAACTACTTATATGCTTGTGCGTATACATTTTACATACATCTAGCCGTAAGTATGTGTATAAATATATGATTGAATTTTCTACATTCCACAAAAAAAAAAAAATAACATCATAAACAGCAGCAACAACATAAAAAAAATGATGTACACCAGAAACATCAAACAAAGACGGTGTCATATATAACCAATCTTCGAAACTGAGTTACCATCAGTTTGATGCCAGACGTCCTATAATCGGAAAGAAACATCTTTAATATAATTATATTTCAACCTACCATAATTAAAAAAAAATTATCTCACGCCCACTTATTCACTTATCTAAATTTCGTCTTGTTATAATGTGAAGTCACACACACACGCACTCACGCACTCACATTTTCTTTCTAAGTCTTTGTCTCCGTCTCTTTCTCTCTTGGTTGTGTGGCTGAGTTCGGAGTCATATGTTGTATGCGCACACACATAGATATATATACGTATATACATCTCTCTTCTCTCTCTCTCTCTCTCTCTCTCTCTCTCACACACACACACACACACTATCTATCTATCTATCTGTCAATCCGTTGTCAATCTATATACAGTGGGGTCTCTAGTTAGGATAGTTTACGATATTTGGTTCGGATCTTTGCACTGCGAGTTAAAACACCGCCGTATCCTACATGACTGGGAGTCTTAAATCGTTCCAGTTTAGGACTCTAGTTTATAATTACCTCTCTCTCTCTCTCTTTCTCTCTCTCTCTCTCCTCTCTCTCTCTCTCTCTCTCTCTCTCCTTCCTACTGACCTCAGAGGACACAAAAGGGTCGGAAGCACTGCCCTTTTCCCCTGATTCAATAACCATAAAAGAACAACTTTCTAAATATACAATAATCTGTCTTAAACGAATGAATCGTATCTGTCCATTGTATCTATTTACTACTAAGTGAACTGAGTCAGCGAATGCTAGATTTCTCGACCATGACACAATACAAACCACCAGCCCTCGGTTCATTAGTTTAAGATTCTCTCGACTCCACTCGGTTCGTGTCACTATTATAACGATAACATAGAGGCAGTTAGAGTCGTTGCGATGCAGCAAGACTAAGGGAAAGAAAAGAACTAAGAGTATCAAATTGATAGTAGTAGATGTTCATATTGAATTAGGAAGTATTAAAGGAGCGGAGCATATGGTAGCATTGG
>NC_042997.1:173381690-173386690 GCF_006345805.1 Octopus sinensis
GAAACACGGAGAGAAACAAGGAGAGAAAAAAAATATATGCATATACATACAGGCACTTCTGTACTAGGCAGCATATACACCCATCACTAGAGTGCAAATATATCCACAGTTGCATTTACAGTATTTTAATATATTTACATATCTCTGTAATTTTCTTGACTCAAAGAAAGCGTCCTCTTTCTTCATGATCGACTCGAATTCGACGAAGAATTTATTGCTACTCGTACCTACCTACCTACCTACCTACCTACACACGTACATACATATATCGCTCTATTATTATGCATGTGTACAAACAAAATCCCATGCACACAAACATACAGACGCATATACGCACACAAGAATGTAAATCCGGAAATCTCCTTACAATGCGAAAGATGGAATTAATAATTTATTATGATATATAAATATTATTTCTCTCTCTCGCATGGTAAGATTTCCGCTTTACTTTATTTTCATTTATCACAGTACTTCATGCAAACTACTACGTTCTTTGATATAATATATATATAAATATATATATATATATATATATATATATATTATTATATATATAATATTATATATTATAATATATATATTTTATATATTTATTATTTTTTTTTTCTTCTAGTTTCAGCTCAGAGCTGCGGCCATGCTGATGCACCGCCGTATAAACATATATATATATGTTTATTATGTATATATATATATATTATATATTATACATATAATATATATATATATATATATATATATATATATATATATTATATATACACACATAGACATGCATGTATGTATATATAGATATGTTTGTGGTGTTAATATGTATATAGATATATTTGGTGTACATATAAACATTCCTATTACATATAATATATATTATATATATATATATACATTATATATATATATATATATATATATATATATATATATCTATATATATATATATATATATTCTATATCAGGTCATCCCATAAGTTCTGTCCGATTTTGCCTTTTTTTAAACTGAATGAAATTTAATAGTATTTTAGAATGTCTAATGGAATTAAAAATTGTTTTTATCCCTTTGTGTGCATATAAACTAATTAAATATTATTTTACAGAATAAAAGAATTCAAATTTCTTTGATTAAAACCCTTTCTAATATGGAAGTATCCAAAGAGTATTCAAGGCACATAATGCTTTATGAGTACAAAAACGGAAACTCTGCAGCTGAAGCAACTCGAAACATTCACTAAGAATACTTGAATGAAAGAACTTGAAGAAGATGGATTGCAAAACTCAGTAGTGGAGATTTCAGCCTTGAAGATGAAGATCGAACAGGTCGTCCAGTTGAGTTTGATGATAAGTTCCTTGAGGTATTACTTGAAGAAAATCCTGCATTATCAGTTGAAGAATTGGCAATAAAGCTTAGTTCAAACCATACAACTGTTCATCGTCATCTTCAACAACCTGGAAAGGTTCCTAAACTTGAAAAATGTTTGCCTCATGAATTGTCCGAAAGCAGCTGCAAATCCCGAGTTGACATCTGTTCTTCTTTCCATTCTCGCGAACTCATTTCATTCTTTTTGGATAGACTTGTGACTGGTCACGAAAAATGGATCTTCTATCGAAATGTTAAACATAGTAAACAGTGGCTTGGTAAAAGGGAAAAAGCTCAACCACAACCGTGAAGGGAACTTCATGGGGAAATGGTTTTGCAAAGGAGTAATTCACTTTGAATTATTACCACCTAATGCAACAATTTAATGCTGAAGTCTATTGTCAGCAATTAGAGCGTTTCAACCAAGCTTTGAAGAAAAAAAAGACTCGCTTTAGTGAATCGAAAAGGAGTGATGTTTCATCAGGACAATGCATGACTCCACGAAAACATTCCTCATTCACCTTATTCTCACGGCCTTGCCCCTTCAGACTACCATTTGTTTCGTAGTTTACAGAATCATTTGGGGGACATAACTTTCGCAAGTCAGGAGGAGGTTGAAACTAACATTTCAGAGTTCTTCTCTTTGAAAGTAAAAGAGTTTTACATTGATGGGATTAAAAATCTTGTAAATAGGTGGAAGGAAGTTACAGATAATCAGGGAAAGTACATTGATGATTAAATTTGAATTAAATACAACATTTGATCACTTGTTTTCTTTATTCAAAATTCCTGGCAGAAGTTATGGGATAACCTGATATATCAGAATGTACTTTTGTGGAGGTTAGCTACCCAACGCAGATGAATAATTTCATTCACAATTAGTGAAAATAAGAGCCCATTTATAATCATCTGCTTCGCAATCTACAATTTCTCTACCTAGATTATGAAGGAATATTTGTACCCATAAATATTTGGTGAACTTGATGATTATGCTACAAATTGCATTATTGATAGCCTTGAAGAACTTTGTTTTCCGGAAATGAAAAAAAAAAAGTATCTAACTTGAAGACGGTAAATTCAATCTGCAAGTGGAACTTTAAAAACATGTAAAACTTTCACGAAATTCAAGATGTAACTTGCTACTGTTGTTGTTATATAAATTTCAACGAGAGAACTTAATTCCTTCAGTGTGAAGCATCTCAGTTTCTTTCTTTTTCATATATTTGTTGATGGATTAATGCAACTTAAAATAACATGCACATACAGACGTATCTTCACAGGCGTACATACAGACGGACAGAAAATAGACAAACAGAATCACACGCACACACACGCTCGTGCGCACTACACACACACAGACACACATTCAGACACACACACACACATACACACATTATTAGTATGAGAGGCAAAATTAATTTGCCTTTATGAAAAGCAGACCTGATTTTTTTGTTTTTATAAATTTGCTATTAAGCTGCAGATATTCGTTATCACATTTATTTTAGCAGTAATCCATTGTCCCCAAAGCATTGTTACATAGATAGTCTTTGACTAAATGTTACATAGATAGTCTTTGACTAAATGAAAAGATTTAATTAGATAATGAGCCACTAGTATGATCAATATTTTAGAATTTCCAAAAATCAAAAGTAAGCGAAAAGCCACCCCCTCCTACGTTATAACTAGAGGCAGCTGGAATGTATAGATGCGCCCTCACTTTCTCCACTGGAATGTATAGATGCGCCCTCACTTTCTCCCAGCTACGTTCTTTCTCCCAGCTACGTTCCAATTTAGTATGGATAAACTCACACCTGGCGTCCATATTCTCGTCAGATGGTACCCATGGTAGGCCGCAAACAAAGACTGCAATAACATCAGCTACTGATTCAGAACGTAAAACTGAGATGATATTTGATGCGACTTCAGCAGAAGGTCTGCAGACAATTGACCAACACTTTTCGTAGAACGAAGTTAGTTCCTTCAACAGCAAGTACACGGCAAGCTGGCATGTGGTCTTGTCATTTTGGTTGTGGAAGCACTCCGTCGGTTACGACGATGAGGGTTCCGGTTGATCCGAATCAACGGAACAGCCTGCTCGGGAAATTAACGTGTAAGTGGCTGAGCACTCCACAGACACGTGCACCCTTAACGTAGTTCTCAGGGATATTCAGCGTGACACAGAGAGTGACAAGGCCGGCCCCTTGAAATACAGGTACAACAGAAACAGGAAGTAAGAGTGGAGTGAGAGAAAGTTGAGGCGAAAGAGTACAACAGGGGTCGCCCCCCCCCTGCCGGAGCCTCGTGGAGCTTTAGGTGTTTTCGCTCAATAAACACACACAACGCCGGTCTGGGAATTGAAACCGCGATCCTCCGACCGCGAGTCCGCTGCCCTAACCACTGGGCCATTGCGCCTCCACTCATTTTGGTTACAAAGACCTATAATGGAAAATTTAGAGCACACCTAACGTCAGAGTAGTCATCTATCAGAAACCGTTGATGAGAGATCTAACCTTGAATATAATCTGCCTGTGCGACCTTTGGTCGTTTGTGACGATGGATATAATAGAAAATATGCTAAGGTGAACAAGAAAACGTATGTATGAGACTGTCGGTTGCTCAAACAACTGCTTTACTCCCAGCACAATGAAGGAAAGCCAATCTTACTCGAAGGAGACAAAGTGAGGGACTGTAAGGAAATTTATTAGCGAGTAGTTAACGAATAATCGATACTTGCGGTGAGGAAGAATCTATGATGCTGACTAACAATTCGACACACTATAAACCGAAAATCTCTTCGATACACACGAGCATAGAAAGCACAGCAAAGCGATTAATACAGCATCACTTCAACGAAACAAAATACCTGGCCTGTCACAAGACTAGTGGGTCTCACATTGGCCTACATCATAACATGAAGCTCCTAAAATCTTTAATCTGGTGGACAATTATCCTCCACCCGTAAGGACTGCCGATGATATATATATATATATATATTTCGAAACGTAGAGTAGATGAAACCTTTAGCGACAGAAGAAGGGGTTTTTTCTTTGTGTTAATTGTCCTGTACTCTATTTTTTGGCTGTTTAAAAAAAAAATGTCCAGTTCCTTTGGTTTGTGTCTATGTTTTCGTTTCTCATTGTGTTCGACGTCCTTTGGTGTCCCGTACTCATATATGCGTGTATATGTACATGTAGAGGTAGGTGCGTACATATATGTTATATATATGCATATGTTTTATTTATTTATAATATATTATATATATATATATATTATATATATATATATATATATATATATATATATATATATATAATATATATATCGATCAGGTAATCAGTATAATTAATGATAAGAAAGAAATGAATTGTACAGAGTAAGTATATTTGATGCTTGTCTTCTAAGAAAATAGCTAGATGTTTCAACTTTCGTCTCTTGAAAGGACTTCCAACAGTTTTCATCAGCAAAATCTTACTCATAAGGCATTTGTTAATCCGTGTCTATAAGTGAAAATACTTCAGAAGTTACGATTGGTAGGATGGAACTCAGTAACACGTGGCTACGGAGTGAATTTTATAGCATCTCAGCCATGCTAGAAAAAGTACGATAATTAAAAGACTAGTAATTAATAAAATCAGCAATAAAACTTGAG
>NC_042997.1:173394190-173421690 GCF_006345805.1 Octopus sinensis
TGTACTAAACGTATATATTATTGAATAAGGCGGCGAGCTGGCAGAAACGTTAGCACGCCGGGCGAAATGCGTAGCCGTATTTCGTCTGTCGCTACGTCCTGAGTTCAAATTCCGCCAAGGTCGACTTTGCCTTTCATCCTTTCAGGGTCGATTAAATAAGTACCAAGTTACGCACTGGGATCGATATAATCGACTTAATCTGTTTGTCTGTCCTTGTTCGTCCCCCTCTGTGTTTAGCCCCTTGTGGGTAGTAAAGAAATAGTAGATATTATTGAATCAGACCAATGCAGCGAGCTTGACAGAATCATTTGCACACCGGATAAAAAAAGCATAGCGACATTTCACATGTCTTTAGGTTCTGAGATCAAATCCTACCAAGATCATCTTTGCCTTTCATCCTTTCGGCGTCGATAAAATAATTATTGGTTGAACACTGGGATCGATGTAATCGACTCCTCTCCTGAAAAGTGCTGACTTGGTGCTAAAATTTAAAGCCATTATTTAGTCAGATCCACCTTTTGAGCTTGGCACCAACGCACACGTAACCATACATACGCACAATCGAGCATCGTTACCCGTCTCTATTTCTGTATACATGCACAATCGAACGCGGGCGCAACACACACTCATTCATTTCGCTCTAAGTTTAATCCAACCGAAATTTACCTAATTTTTCGTTTTCCCATGGGCGATAAAATAAGAAGCAGTCAGTTACTGAAGTCAGTGCAGTGGATAGCATTTGTCTAAATAATCAGTCTGATCACTCGTTGATGGAATACCTCACAGCACTAAAACCTCAAGCAGTTCACTGCATCTCTCAACACTAGTGTGTGTATGTGTAATTAACGAAATAGTAATATACCTACACGTATATATAATATAATAAGCGTGCACATATATAGTACCGTAAATCCTCGAGTATAGTTCGCCCTTGAGTATAATACGCAGGGGATTTTTAGGGTGTTGTACCTCTGAAAAACCTAAACCTTGTGTATAATACGCACCCCTTCTCTAACTTGAGTCGTGCGTAATTAAGCCAGCAGCACCTAGTCGAACAAACACTTCCGCGCATGCGTAATACAATAATGGTGATGTTTTTAACTGTTATATGAGAATGTAAATATATTTGCAAATTGTTTTTATTACATGTTATTCTGTGTTCTGAATACTTTTATTTTAATAAATGTTGCGTACTGCAAGTTATGGATGATTCTTTTATGACTTCATTGCTTCCAGGCTTAGCTTAAGGTATTTTCACGCCCGACATCACAAAATGCGTCTGAATAAACATTGCCGGACAGCAAATAGAGACTCGGACATTGCTTAGAAAATATTTTTCAATTTTAACCTCGTATATAGTACGCACTAGGGATTTTGACCTTTAAATTTTGGGGAAAAAATGCGGATTATACTCGAGGATTTACGGTATGTAATATATAATAATGATAAAATGGAATACAGAGAGTAAGGAATATAAACCTTTATTCGAATAAGATGCTTTTATTTTCGGCATCGATTCATTTGTAAAATTTTAGAGTTTTCGATTTTAACCCTTTGCCTTTTCTGAGAATCTCACGACGTACATGCATCTAATATGAAGCATATTCCCAATTTTTTCAACCATCAGAGCAACTTAGGACTTATGAAAAGAAAGCGTTATATTACTCAGAACCTATGAAGGCAAGGCAAATTAAGAGTCATGCATGGCGTTACGGACAAAATCATGAAAATGCATTGCACAGTCAAGGATTCATTATATTATAGTAGACGTGCGAAAGTTGTGTTGCGAGTAAATGCACGCTTAGATAGATTCAGATATTTGAACTGATCCATATTTGACCTGTATATAGGCCGTATTAACTGCTCTTTGCCGTTGAGAACATTCCTCGCTTTAGGCAAGTGTTAAATATTTTTTTGTAAAAGTGTGGCATTAATGGAGTGGTTCTCAACATTCAGTGAAATAGCAAAATTCACTCATTCACTGTGACATTTAATTCCTGCTGCTTCAATGTTTGAAATAATTCTCTTCATCATCATCATCATCATCATCATCATCATCATCATCATCATCATCATCATCAACATCATCATCATCATCATCATCATCATTATTATTATTATTATTATTATTATTATTATTATTATTATTATTAATATTTATTATTATTATTATTATTATTATTATCGGCTTGCATTGTATATCGCATCACGCACCAATCCACCAGTGTAACATAATACAACACACTAATGCGGTCGAAAAGAAAATCAAAACATCTGAAGTAAATCATTTTGAAATTTATAAAAATTTTTGCATTTATTTATTTACAAATGTGTTGTTTTAGCATGTTAGACCTTGAAAAGGGATTTCAATTTTCAACACCATCATTAAAAAAATATTGTTAAATAATTTATTAATCTTAAAAAATTAAATTCATTTGTAAAAGTAAAAAACGGGAAAAGTACGGTTGTTTGAAAATTTTCGGTAAAGAAATTTTGAATGGAAATGTATGTATGTCCCGTGACAAAAGTTTAAGATGATTTAAAGGACCAAATATATATTATAAGATGTAATGATGTATAAAAGTCAAGTACATTTTGAAAAGATGCAATTTCCTAGCTGTCGTTTCATTTCATCATGCCACAAAAATTCGAGAATATAAGATTATTCGTTTCGGTAATTCAGGAAAACCAAGTTTATTTCTTTTTACATTCCCCTCGCTTTCTGTTATGCTGCTTTTCACATATGCACACAAAAGGTTGGTTACCTAAAATAATGATGTATTAATAATTATACTTATATGTTTGGTGCGTACATTCATGATAGGAAAAAAACATGCTCAAAGGTACAGGCATAGCTGTGTGGCTAAGGAGTTCGCATTGCAACCACGTGGTTTCGTGTTCAGTCCCACTCTGCGTCGCCTGAAGCAAGGGTCTTCTATTATAGCTCAAGTCAATCCATGCCTTGTGAATGAAGTTGATAGACAGAAAATGTGCGGAAGCCCGTCATCTATCTATCTATCTATCTATCTATCTATCTATCTATCTATCTATCTATCTATCTATCTATCTATCTGTCTGTCTATCTGTCTATCCGTCTATCTATCTACATACATACACTCATACTAACACCCGTAATTTAGCGGTTCGATAAAAGAGACAAATAGAATTAGCACCAGGTTTAAAAAATAAAAATAAATACTAAATCTGATTCGTTCGACTATAATTCTTCAAATGGTGCCCCAGCATGGCCTCAATCTACTGACTGAAACAGATAAAACAAAAAAGATAGAAGGTGATGATAATAGTTCCTAATTTAGGCTCTTGATCAGCAATATGAGGGGGCCGAAGCTGTGAATTAAAATGTTCCCAGTACTTGTTTGGTATTGTCTTTAAACGAAGCATAAAAGTATAAGGCAAAGTTGATATCGACGGGATTCGAACTCATAAAATAAAGTCAGAACAAATTACCATGAAACAGTTTGTCTGATACTCTAACGATCCTAATTATTTGGAATGAATTGAATTGGTTTACCTATGTTAAGTCCACTGCAGGACGAAGGCCTCAGCATGTTCTCTGCACCAACCACGGCCTGGCGTGGATGCCGTGGATTTATGCTCGTGATTATACTAGCTTGATGAGCCTACTCTGCCACACTGGCTCAACATGGCTTGGGAAACGGGTGTAGCTGTTATACTCCTATCCAGTAGTAAGTCAAATCGATGTAATCGACCCCAGTGTTCAACTAGCAATTATTTATCACTCTAAAAAATTAGTAATAATAATTTCTGAAATAGGCACAAGGCCAGCTATTATGAGGGAGGCGTTAGTCGATACCATCGGCTTCAGTATTTCACTGGTACTTAATCTTATCAACTTCGGAGAAATAAAACAAAGTGGACCCAGGCGGTAATTGGACTCAGAAATGTACACATCCGGAATAAATACCGCAAGCTTACTGAGTCTAAAGCTACTGAAACAGTAGGAGATTTCTAGAAGAAATAGACAAGTAGATGGAAAGAAATGGAACTGCACGGCTAATTCATGGATCAAACTAAGAATGATGGAATACTCATCTGATTGACGGGCAGAAACATGAAACGGTGGGTGGGGGTGGGGGCGCTATAGCGCTAATTAATCAACACTCATTACAAATGTGCCATAGAGGTCAGAGGCAGAACTATCTCATAGGATGCTTGATTTCTCCTTGGTTCATGTGAATTTAAGTGGTTGACAAATACAGTCCTTGAGACAACTGTACTTCAATTCCAATTGGATTCCTGAATCCATTGCACTCGAGTCTTGCGTACAGAGTGGTCGTTTCAGAGCAGCGCGCTTCAGTGGCTTTGCTCATAGATATCAAATCTATTCTTGACAATTTTGCTCTATGATGCCCGGGTTTACGGTAATGCTTTTAAGTTATCCAAATCTATCTCCAGAACTTTAATACCGTTTTTTGCAACATCCTTAAATCGCTTTGTTTACGCTGTAGCCTTTTCCTTGTGGTCAGCTCCTTATAACACACACACACACACACACACACACATATATATATATATATATATACACACATACATACATGCATACATACATACATACATATATATATATTGCATATGCATGCAATCAAAAATGTTCCTGATAAGGTTTGAAACCACAATCTAGAGATATACGTTTAAATATGGTGAGATTGTTAGCATGAAAATGGTTACTATACATAACTTCATACATAAATGAAGGCATTTACACATACAGGCGCATATATACAAACACGCACACATATACACATACCAATATTAGGTTTGTGTATGAGTATGTATTTGCTTTATGATCTGTCTGTATGAGCATAAACATAAGTTGACTTCATAGCTGTCGCCATAAATTTAAAATAATATGTAAATAAATATATAGATTAAAAATGTAAAATATATAAGACAGTAGCTTTCTACTAAAACATTTTTGATAAGAGCATAATTTTCTTTTTACCATGGATTTTTCTTGATAGGTACAACATTTGAGACAAACCGTGTACGCACATATTTGCTTTAGCAGCCATGATGGGTTAGAAAGTATAACATAAATAAGCTTATAAAAACAACAGGAAGTTGGTTTGTTTGGAGAAGTGGCCATGACAGTTCGTGGTGAAATTGCAATTTCGAAACAAATGTGATATGATATATTACTTTTCTATATTGTTTTTGTAGTTGTTTATCTAAATTCTGCCCTGCTCCAGTTGATCCATGATTAAAGCCTTTCCAGCAATGGCCATCCTGTCTTTTCATATGTAATGATCTACGTATCTAGTAACATGTCTTCCAAGTATTTTCAAGACAGTCGAGTGTAAATGGGGGGAGATTTGACTGCTATATTAAGCTGTCCGTGTAACTTTATAGTGGATCCTTCTCTGGTGTGAATTTTATCCTCCTATAAGAATGACCCTAATCCTTGCCTTAGCACTTTAAGGATTGACTAAATCGGATACTTAATTGATTTTTCAAATATAAAAATTTGCTACATTTATTGTTTTATTATTTCGCTGTTGTAAGGTGGCGTGCTGGCAGATTCGTTGGCACGCAGGCTAAAATGCTTGGCGGCATTTCGCCCGCCTTTACGTTCTGAGTTCAAATTCCGTCGAGGTCGACTTTGTCTTTCATCCTTTCAGGGTCGAGGAAAAAAGTACCAGTCAAGCACTGGGGTCGATGTAATCGACTTACCCACCACCCGAAATACCTGGTCTCGTGTCCAAATTTGAAACCATTATTTCGGAGTTGTACTTGTGAAGCAAGTGACTTAATATGAGAGCATGCGTCGAAACTGAAGCAATCACAGCGTCAAAGTGTCACTTAATCACACTCGAAGTATGTTATATTTTCACTTCTTTTTGTCGCACTTCTGCAACCGTAGTTACTAACACTTTTCCACGACGATGCAATTGCTTTATTTGATTCCGAAATAATAAACGATTCAAATCTTTGGATAAGGATGACAATTTTGAGGGAGGAGGCAAGTCGATTAAATCTATCTCAGTAATTGAATGGTACTGCATTTTATTGACCCCGAAAGAATGACAAGCAAAGGTAACCTCGGCAGGATTTGAACTCAGAACGTAAAGCTCAAATAAATTTTGCAACACATTTTGTACGACGCACTAATGATTCTGCATGCTTGCTAGCAAACAGCATTGTTGCTGAGCATTCTATCTATCTCGGTCAATTGAGCACTATAATGTCAAAAGTATTTTAATCATTATCTATTTCGGGCTATCCTTCCTTTTAAGAGATATTTGGTTACCAATTCTAACTGATCAGGCCACCTTCACATTCAAGATACCTTCTGTATTCGTCTACCATCTTTGTATGAATGTTTCTTCCTGGTTGAAATATTAAGGTTTATTCTGCCTGGCCATCTGTATAACGACAAGGTTGTAACGCAAAGTGTCTTACTCTCTTCGTCAGTCTTTGCTTAAACCTTCATTGCAGACTTTTGATTGTTCCCGTTGCCGTGATTACTCATAGCGTATGGATTTTGGAGCAGTGGAACTTCGTTTTTATCCAGTCGGAATACCACATATCCTATTGTAAATATAAAACCGGAAGTGTATTTTGGGCTGTGGATCAGCAGACGTCTCGTCAATGATACACATATGTCTTCTTTTAGATACGGAGAAGTAGATATGGCGAGTGTTATGATTTGAGATCGTGTATTGAAACTAAAACGATTGCAGCGTGGAAGAAACAAATTAGACCATTCAGAAACCCACTAAGACCGTGAACTTCACTTTAGCATTTATCGTTTGTAATAAGATGACAAAAAGTTTCGTCACACGAAGTCGCAACACAGCACAAATTTCTCAGTAATCTGACTGCAGTTCGAACGACGAGAATTTTGACACCATGTTGCAAACAGTAAATGTTTAAGTGAAATTAAAGGTCTTTGTGTGTTTCTATATGGCTAACGTGTCTTTTCTACACTGCAATCGTTTCTTTAAAGTAGTCCTACTTTATTTTCTCCCATCTTATTTTGTTGTGATGTTTTGTAATAGCTAGGTTTTGGAGACACGGGAAATGTTCATGAAATTCGTAAACCCAACGAAGTCTGAGATTTAGGCTGCTAAATGCTCCGCTTTATTCACGTAGACGATTACAGGAAAGTCATACGCAAAAAGGGAATTCCCGAGGGTCTATGTAATGGGAAACAAAAAACTGCAGTGTCTTATGTTTAGAACGAGGACCGAAGAATATGAGGGCATAGTAGAGCACCGACCGTATGGAAAGAAAAGACTGGTTGTTGTTGTTGTTGTTGTTAATGCGAGGCCTTAATGGCTTGCCATAACATGAACAATGAGAGAAAAGATAAATGGGTCTGTAGTGCCTGAGTGGAGGTTGTGGGGAGAGAATCTAGCTCTAAGGTTACTGAAATGTAAATTCGTATATATTTCTTCGATGTTTCCGCAGTTCATTACGATATTAAATGCACACAGTATAGTTAAAACAATTATCAGTCAAGATTTAAGAAAAACATTTGATAGGCGTAGGAGTGGCTGTGTGGTAAGTAGCTTGTTTACCAGCCACATGGTTCCGGGTTTCGTCCCACTGCGTGGCACCTTGAGCAGGTGTCTTTTACTATAGCCTCAGGTCGACCAAAGCCTTGTGAGTGGATTTGGTAGACGGAAACTGAAAGCCTGTCGTATATATGTTAATATATGTGTGTGTGTGTGTGTGTGTGTGTGTGTGTGTGTGTGTGCGCGTGTGTGCGTTTGTACCGCAACATCGCTTGACAACCGATGCTGGTGTGTTTACGGCACCGTAACTTAGCGGTTCGGCAAAAGAGACCGATAGAATAAGTACTAAGCTTACAAAGAATAAGTCCTGGGGTCGATTTGCTTGACGAAAGCCGGTGCTCCAACATGGACACAGTCAAATGGGTGAAACAAGTAAAAGCGTAAAAGAGTACACACACACACATAAAATATATATGAACTTGCTAATTACTGAAATTAATACAAATTAGCACTTAAAAAAAAACAATGTTCATGAATAAATATTAGTGCATACGTGTGTTTCTTTTTATAGTACATATATAAATTTATTTTTCATGTAATCAAATGTGCATATAATTAGACAAACATGTAGGTAAATGTCCTGCGGCTCTCAAGCATCCGATATTTATTGCATGTGGCTCTTAAATTAAGCATGTTTGACAGGTCCTGTATTTACGGGTGAATGTGTGCGTGCGTGTATGTATGTATGTATGTATGTATGTAGTATGTATGTATGTATGTATGTATGTATATATATATAATATATATATATATATATATATATATATATATATATAATATATATATTATATATATTATTATATTATATATATAGTTAATCCAAACAAGAAAACACAAAAAAAACACAGCAACGCGAGGACGTGGAACAAATAAAGTATTATTGGACGCTCAGGAAAGAAGGAAAAAGGAGGGATTAACGTTTCGAGCGGAGCTCTTCGTCGGAAACAAGGAGAAGGAAAGATCCCGAGAAGGGATATATATATATATATATATAATATATATATATATATATATATATATGAATTAAAATCCAATACAAGGAAACCAGGCTGCAATTCTAATATTTATTACATTATAATATAATATATTATTTATATTATAATAATATAATATTATGTTAATAAATTAGAATATGTCAATCGTAAGTCTCCATTTCTTTTCGTATATAATATATATATATATATAATATATATATATATTATATATATATATATATATATACACACATATATAAGATACAAAATGGGACAAAGAACGCAAAACATCCGGACAACTAGATGATACAAAAACGGACAACAAAACATCCAGATAGATGATGCAAAAAATCAAGGACGTGTCATTCGAAGCCTTTTATCCTCAGTCAAGAACCGGATCATCCTCGCAAGCCGAAATTGCGAGGATGATCCGGTTCTTGACTGAGGATAAAAGGCTTCGAATGACCCGTCCTTGTTTTTTTGTATCGTCTATCTGGATGTTTTGTTATATCCTTTTGTATTACCTAGTTGTCCGGATGTTTTGCGTTCTTTTCCCATTTTGTATCTTATATATGTGTGTGTTATATATATATATATATATTTATATATATATATAAATATACATACATGCATATATATATATATATGTATGTATGTAAGTATGTGTGTGTGTGTGCGTGGTGTTTATTTACAACTGTATCGACCACAGTAAGAACAAGTGACGTTGGATCGACAGATAGGCCAGGGCAGGCCTATATTCTATCCGCTCTGCAGGATGACGGTTCATTGCAGGGATTCCTATTTACAGCTATGTGGACCGAAGTATCGTGAGGTGAAGTGTTTTGCTCAAGAACACAATGCACCACTGTTCTGGGAATCGAAACCACGACAGTAAGGTCGTGGCTACAACACCTTGACCACAAGGCCACGTGCCTTCACACACACACGCACGCGCATGAACACACACATATGTACACACACACACGCATATATATATATTATATATTAAGAAGGCGGCGAGCTGGCAGAAACGTTAGACGCCGGGCGAAATGCTTAGTGGTATTTCGTCTGCCGTTACGTTCCGAGTTCAAATTCCGCCGAGGTCAGGTCTTTTGCCTTTCATCCTTCCGGGGTCGATAAATTAAGTACCAGTTACGCTCTGGGGTCGAGTAATTCAACTAATCCGTTTGTCTCCTCTGTGTTTAGCCCCTTGTGGGTAGTAAAGAAATATATATATATTATATATATATACATATATATATACACATGTATATATCTACATATATACACATACATATACATGGATCACACACACACATATATATACATAAACATACACACATATATGTGGTGTATATATATATATATTATATATATATATCTATATGTGTGTATGTATGTATGTGTTTATATATATATAATATATATTAATATATATATTTATATAATATATATATACATAGTTAGATAAACAAACTTACATGGCTTGATAAAACACTACGAGGGACGATGATCGGGGAGGTGAGAGTAATCGACACTTTTGCCAGTTGGAATAATGTTCTGTCAGAATAATGTTCGTGTCACATTATCTTTACGACTGGAATAGTGACATTGTTAAACTCACCAGGCTTTCTTCAATTTCATTCCCTGTCTGTCTGCTCGCCCGCAAGCCGGTCTGCCTGCGTGTCAGCCGGTCTGATTGTTTGTAGTAAGGACGATACTACAGGGTCAGGCAAAATGATCTGACACATTTCTAGGTTAAATAAAAGGCAAATGAAGTAAAGAAACAAAAAATGTGTTTTTATTTTTAAAAAGTACATATAATGCCATTTTGTTTCATTATGTTTTAAAAATTAAATCAGTCAAATGGGATCCATTATTGTCCACACACTGTCGAAGGCTTTCACGAAAGTTGTCAATAACTCGGCGGGTCATTTCATGTGGAATGGCAGTAATTTCTTGACGAATTGCATCTTTAAGTTCTGGCGGTGCGAGGTCGGCCGGTTGATTTTCGTTTCAATGCAGATCCAGTAGCTCTGAAGTTGGTAACCCATAACAAGATCGTGTTTCGAGCTGGTACGGGATCATGTCTACCAAGATTGAAGTGCAAACGGAACGCTCTTTGTGTTGCAGTTACAGAATCGTTTGTTTTGATAAACGTTTCCACAATGAAAGCGCGATGCTCACCAGTCCAATTCATGGCAGCAACTGAAAAAGGAACGAAAAACAATGCCTTATATTTAAACTACAAATGTGTCAGATCATTTTGCCTGACATATACATATATAGAGTTACAGATGATAATCTTCCTTTTACTTGCATCAGTCACTGGTCTGTATGTGTTCCTAGTGGTTGGAGTTTTCGGCTTTAGATCGTAAGGTCGTGACGTCGATTCCCGACGACGTGTTTGTGTCCACTCCGCAGGCAAAAACGTGTAGTATTTCCGGCGGCGCTCCTGTGTACTCCGCAGATAAAAATGTGTAGTATCTCTTTTCTCCAAGGGCCCCAGCCTTGTCCCAATTCTTTGTCACGCTGAATCTCTAGAAACTACATTAAGGGCACGTGTGTTTGTGGAACAGCCTGCTTCGTTGATCGGATAAACTAGAACACCTCGTTGTAACCGATGGAGAGCTAGTTTCATTGTATTGCGGCCATGTTAAACTATAGAATATCTTTAATCTAGTTATACTCTAATATTTTTGTGGAGGCGCAATGGCCCAGTGGTTAGGGCAGCGGACTCGCGGTCATAGGATCGCGGTTTCGATTCCCAGACCGGGCGTTGTGAGTGTTTATTGAGCGAAAACACCTAAAAGCTCCACGAGGCTCCGGTAGGGGATGGTGGTGATCCCTGCTGTACTCTTTCACCACAACTTTCTCTCACTCTTACTTCCTGTTTCTGTTGTACCTGTATTTCAAGGGGCCGGCCTTGTCACTCTCTGTGTCACGCTGAATATCCCCGAGAACTACGTTATTGGTACACGTGTCTGTGGAGTGCTCAGCCACTTACACGTTAATTTCACGAGCAGGCTGCTCCGTTGATTCGGATCAACCGGAACCCTCATCGTCGTAACCGACGGAGTGCTTCCAAACTCTAATATTTAATTACCAAACTATTTAACAAAACAATCACTCTTAATATTTTTGATTTTAGTTCATATATAATAATTATAAAATAATAAATATATATATAAAAATAAGTATCTAAATCATAATCAACAATTATATTAATTAAAATCCATATTTTTTCCATCAATAAACATATAAATAATAAAATAAATTAGTCCAATTATTACTTACATAAATATTTTAGATATCTTTCGAAAATATTTATGAAAATTCTAAAGTAAAAACATATAACTTATCGTTTAATTTTTATATATATATTTATTATTTTATAATTATTATATATGAACTAACATCTAAGAATATTAAGAGCGATTGTTTTGTTAAATAGTTTGGTAATTAAATATTAAAGTATAACTAGGTTAAAGATATTCTATAGTTTATTAATGTTTTATTAAGCTAATTTATATCTTCTCAGATAAATACATTTTTCTATCTATTTACTTTATTTTTTTTACCTTAAATATTCAACATAATAAATGTATAGTTGGCAACTGGTCCTTATGTTTTAAGTTTCAAATTTAGTTAATAGAGTTTCTTCTATAATAAAAATCATTGTTTTATTTCTTTTATAAATATTGTTTAACTCTATTTGCTTATTTATTTAACTATTATTGTTATTATTGTTAACCTGAAAAGTGACTATAATTTTAAATTCAATTGATTTTCGATTAAATCTAATTTAATTGTAATTCTAATTTAATTATAGCCATGAAACGTACGTAGTTTTTTTTACTTATTATTTATTGATTATTCATTTTTATACTTTTTGTGATTTAGTTATATGTTTTAAAAAATATATATTATATTTTGTATTTATGATTTGGTTTATGTCTATCATCTTTTGAATTGCATAATAGTGGTTTTTCTCTAATTTATATATATATATATATATAAGATTAATCAAAGGACAAACTGGTATGTCTAACTGCTTGAAATAACAGTCAAAAGTCTTATTAAATCGCCAAAAATACACTGATGAAAACTACAGAAGTCAAACGAAGGCAAAATCAGGTTAAGACAATCTACTAACATACATTTAAGTATTGGACTCACGTGGACCGGTTTCTGCATTGGTAAAATAAATCTTAGCTTCTTCAGCACGCGTTACCATGATTAGAGACTCCCAACCCATCGCTTCGAAGTCTGTGCTGCAACTGATTCGTTTCGCGCCGAAATCACAACAGCTACCAGTGTAAAATAATCTTAACCTGATTTTTGCCTTCGTTTGATTTCTGTAGTTTTCATCAGTGTATTTTGGGCGATGTAATAAGAGTTTTGACTGTTATTTCAAGCAGGTAGACATACTTAGTATGTCCTTTGATTAATCTTAATCCATCGACTATTTAATGCTAGTTTTTGGCCTGCTATCACCTGTGTCATTGATTCTGTTATTATCATTTTTAAAATAGTTACATTGAATAATAATAGAATTAATGACTCCTTCGTAAATTAATTTTTGATGATTTTATATATATAGATATATATATATATATATATAGCGCAGGAGTGGCTGTGTGGTAAGTAGCTTGCTAACCGGGTTCCGGGTTCAGTCCCACTGCGTGGCATTTTGGGCTAGTGTCTTCTGCTATAGCCCCGAGCCGACCAATGCCTTGTGAGTGGATTTGGTTGACGGAAACTGAAAGAAGCCTGTCGTATATATATATATATATATATATATATATATATATATATATATGTATGTGTGTGATTGTGTTTGTGTGTGTGTGTTTGTCCCCCTAGCATTGCTTGACAACCGATGCTGGTGTGTTTACGTCCCCGTCACTTAGCGGTTCGGCAAAAAAGACCGATAGAATAAGTACTGGGGTCGAGTTGCTCGATTAAGGTGGTGCTCCAGCATGGCCGCAGTCAAATGACTGAAACAAGTAAAAGAGTAAAAGAGTATATATATATATATATATATATATATATATATATATATATATATATCGCCTAGGCATTGAGAGAGCAATAACCCGATGTAGAACTCAATGTACGAATGTTTCTGAACGAAGTGTTGGTCGCGTATAGAGCGGAAATAAGAAAGAGAGATGAAAAAGGAATAAATAAAGTTATTTAGACACTCATTTAGTCCTTTGTCATCTCTCTTTTATACACACACACATATATATTTATATACATATATATGTGTATGTGTGTATGTGTGTGTGAGAGAGAGAGAAAGTGCATGTGTCTGTGTGTGCGTATGTATAGAATGTAGAAAAGTTGGTATTTTATACTGTGTAAATTGCACACGCGTATCGGTAAACTGACTGGCAGGATTACATTTCAGTTACTATTAACATCTTGTCACTGCCGAATTTCCCCTCGCAGCTACTAACCAAAGCATTCTCCCTCTATCGATCATTATAACATCAATATAACTGCCATTATTATTGTAAGTACTTCTGATACTGATACGTTGCCTGTAATCACCACAGTGACGCTGATAAGATCAAAGCAGCAAGCGCGCTGGCTACAGAGATATAGTAGATATCAAGATCGTCGTAGATGGCATTTGAGCTGGTACCGCTAGCGCTAGTGTTGGGAGTGAAGGTACTGCTGTGTTAAGTTGGCTAGTGTAGCATGTGTCTACACACTTACACACACACACACACACACACACACACACACACATAAACACACGCGCACACACATATATATATGTATGCATATACACATGTATACGTACACACACACACACACATACACACACACACATACACACACGCACGCACACATATATATGTATGCATATACACATGTATACGTACACACACACACACACACATACACACACGCACACACACATATATATGTATGTATATACACATGTATACGTACACACACACAAACACAAGCACATATACACGCATACACACACATGTATAATGTACGTATACACACATACGCATACACATATATTATATGCATAAATACATGAACGTGGTAAGTAGAATTTTACAAACAGACTGTTCAAATAATTTGATCCTTTGTTTTATATTATCAGCCTGATAATGTTATCTAAAATACTCCACCCTAAAGTAATCACAATGAGAAGCTTTCTTTATATATATATTGTAAAATTCTAATGTAGCGACTCGTAAGACGAGCTAAACCTTTATTTAGCTGTTTATTTATGTAAAGAATGTGTGTATGCTTTAGTGTGTGTGTACGAGGTCTGATCAATAAGTATCCGGACTGTCGCCATAGTAACAAAGGTAAAGCACGCAAAATGAAGTCGCTTGCCAAAAATTGTCCTTGAAACTTTGCTGTGCATGCGCACTAAGTTTTGACGTTCTAGCTCTCTTCCGCTGTTTATAGTAGTGCTTGGTAGGAAGGTGTATAGCATTGTCACATTGATCATGACAGAGGAAGTTGTCATAGCGATACCTACTCAGAGGCTTACGCAAAGTTGTAGAAAATGTATAGAGAGGAATGTATGAGTCACACATAAGTGTACGAAAGGTTCAAACGTTTCTAAGATGGTTGAAAACAATGTCGATATTGATGAACGTTCTGGGAGACCTGCAACCAGCAGAACTCAGAAAGACATCGTAGATGTGCGTGCAGCTGTGAGGAGAAATCGTCGAATCACCATCATGAGTTTTCAGAGGATGTGCAGATCAATTACGGTTCAGTTCAGTCCCTGATCGCTGAATATTTGGCTATGAGATGCATGGTTATCAAATTTGTGCCAAAACTGCTTTCAGCTGACCAAAAAGACAGTCGGGTTTCAGTTGCACAAGATCTCCTTGATTGTGTTGAGAAAGATGAAAACTTTTTGAAAACTTTGTGTAGGCTTGTGAACAGGTATCGCCAAGCTTTTGGCAAAATTTGATGGCAGATTCTCTGCTCAACTTTCTTTGTCATAATCAATACGACAATCACATGCTACACACGTTCCTTCCAAGCATTGCCTTAAACAGTGAAAGTGAGCTACAACGTTAAAACTTAATGTGCATGCGCAGCAAAAGTTCAAGGTCAATTTGTGCCAAACAGCTTCACTCTGTGTGCTTTAGCTTCGTTACTATGGCAACAGTCCGGGTACTTATTGATTAGATCATGTATACGGCAAACAAAACTGTTTAGCATGGCGGGAATATAACATATTTTCACCACCGTCTCTTTCTACTATAGGCGTAAGGGCTGAAACTTTCGGTGAGTGGTGAGGTGCTAGTCGGTTACATCGACCCCAGTGTTTAACTGGCACTTATTTTACCGACTTCGAAAAGACGTAAAGCAAAGTCGACCTCAGAACCTGAATTTGAACTCAGAACCTAAAGGGCAGGAATAAATGCTGCTGCGCATTTTGTCCGACGCGTTAACGACTCTGTCAGTTCGCACACCTTGCCACCACCAGTAATTCATCCTCAACAATAATACGTGTCAAACATGGAGCCTCTATGTGGTCCCTGACCTGCTAGAAATAACTGCTAATAACTCTTTCTACATCTTCCTGCGACTACTTCCCTACATCTTTTTAAAAAAAAAACCCACGAAAAAATGAAGGACAATATTGCATAATCTAGTTAGAGATATACTTTATATGCCACATTTTTAAGTTGAGACGTAATCGATCAAAGCTGACCTCGTCTTAAACTGCAACGCAAACCACAGTGCAGACAAGAGCACAACTGGAGCTGCTACTACTATTTCAGCTGGTAATCCCCCACCTCATTCTCCTGAACTTACTACTACTACTACTACTACTACTACTACTATACTAGAAAGGCCTCCGCCCGTTCTTCTCCCATTTTCTCCCAAATTTGTTTATTTAAAAAGTTTTTTTGCCAAAACCACCCCATTTTCGGATACGGAGGTTCCGAAAATTGCCAAAAATCTACCGCTGTTGCTGCTGCTGCTGCCTCACTTTCTACTACTACTACTACTACTACTACTACTACTACTACTACTACTACTACTACTACTACTACTACTACTACTACTACTACAGCTACAGCTACAGCCAGGCAGGCACTAGTTACACAAATACACACAAAAAAGATCCGGTGTCAAAGATAACATAATCCTCGTTTGTCAACGAACCAACGAAAATTGAAATTATATCTCATCGTATCAATATCTACGGCTGTATAGTACGTTATGAGGGTGTTGGTGTTGTTAATGTTATTTGAGGTGGTGGCGGTGGTGGTAGTCGGAGTGGTGTTATTGGTGATAATGTTGGTAGTGGTTATAGAGGCTGTGGTGTTGTGATTAGATGTAGTAATGGTCTTAGTAGTAGTACTACTAGTAGTGGTTATAGAGGCTGTGGTGTTGTGATTAGATGTAGTAATGGTCTTAGTAGTAGTAGTAGTGATGGGTGCTGTTGCGGTGTTGGTATAGTGTTACTGGAAATGGAAGAGGTGACGATGGTGGTCATGGACAGTGTGACTAAGTAGCTCGTTTTACAACTACAAGGTTTCGGGTTCGCTCCCACTGAGTGGCACCTCGGGCGAGTGCCTTCGGCTGTTGCTCCCGGGATGACCAATGCCTTGTGAGTGAATTTGGTTGGCGGAAACTGTGTGGAACATTCATACAAACATGTGGAGACGCGTGGCCTAGTGGTTAAGGTGCTCGACTTGTGATCGTAAAATTGTAGTTTCGATTCCTCTACCGGGTGATACGTTGTGTTCTTGAGCAAAACACTTCATTTCACGTTGCTCCAGTCCACTCAACTGGCAAAAATGAGTCATCCTGCGACGGACCGACGTCCCGTCCAGGTGGGAAATATGTACGTCACTGAAGCCGGGAAATCGGCCATTATGAGTCGGCATGAGTCGAGGAGGTAGCTTTACATTTACTTTATATACACACACACACAAACACAAACACACACACACACACACACACATATATATAGGGTGCAGGTGTGGCCGTGTGATAAGTAGCTTGCTTACCAACCACATGTTCCGGGCTCACTTCAACAGACTGGCACCTTGGGCAAGTGTCTTCTACTATAGCCTCGGGCCAACCGATGTCTTGTGAGTGGACTTGGTAGACAGGAACTGAAAGAAGCCCGTCATATATATATATATATAGAATATATATATATATATATATATATATATATATATCTATATATATATATATAAGACAAGAAATAATTTTTACCTCTTTTTATGGAGACAAAAGGGTTTATAGAACAGTAAAAGATAAGTGCACATATGCGTGTACACATATATACAGAGGTTGGACAAAATAATGGAAACATTTTAAAATCTCAAGCAAATTTATTTTAATATGGTGTAGGAACGCCTTTGACTGTAATTACACCTTGATTTCTACGAGGTATGGATTCGTACAAAGTTGGAATTGTTTCCAAAGGAATTTTGTCCATTCTTCAGCTAAAACTGTCTCCAGTTCTTGTAGTGATGATGGTAGAGGATATCGACTCCTTACTTGTTTTTCTAAAATGCACCATAAATGTTCAATAATATTCAGATCTGGGAACTGTGGTGGCCAGATAAGATATTCAACTTCACTAGAATGTTCCTCGTGCCATTCATTAACAACTTTAGCTGTGTGTATTGGTGCATTATCATCCTGAAATATTGTGTTTCCTTCCAGAAACAGTTCTGCAACCATAGGATGTATTTGATCAGATAAAATGCTTAAAGTCCTGACTGTTAATTCTACCGTGAAGGGAAACCATTGGGCCAGCGGATTTCCAAGATATAGCCCCCATTCCCAGATCATCACAGATCCTCCTCCATGTTTAACAGTTGGAAGAAGGCAGTCTGGGTCAAATGGTTCTTTTGGCTGTCTCCACACGTATACTCGGCCGGTATTCGGAAATGAGGTAAAGGATGACTCGTTCGAGAAAATGACATTCTTCCACTGCTCTAGAAACCAATTCTGTAGGTTTTTACTCTACTCTAAACACTTTGCAATCTTTGTTTTTGAAAGTAGTTTTCTGATTGCAGCTCTGCCGTGAAATCTGGCTTTCTGCAACTTCCGGCGAACAGTTTTTGTGGAAACTGGGTTCTCGTTGTGGTCATTGAACTCTTCAGTAATTTTGGGAGCTGTACTTTTGTGATTCTTTCTAACAACTCGCGTAAGAGTCCAACAGTCCGTATCTGAAAGCTGTGGGTTTCCGGAGTTTTGTTGCGACGAAGAGGTGATTCTCTCTTTTTCAAAGACTGTCATTACTTTCGAGACAGTACTTCTTGATACACACACAGCATTTCGGCTGTTTTCGTTATGCAAGCGCCTGCCATACGAGTGTTAGAATACGACCGTACGTGCGGAGTTTCGGTGACATTGTTCTCCTCTCGTTCAACAGCGTCCGGCCGCATCCCAACATAACATAATATAATGTTATATATGCCATAATATACTGTTTAATATACAGTCCCAAAGTAAATGTATAAAGGGACGCCAAAAACCGTTCTACTTTTATAAAGAGAAGATAGATTTATTTCACAGTGTACAAAGTGATGTGTTATATTTAGCGTAGTGTTGTGTCATGAATGCATGCTTATAATACTTGTGTCTGTATGTTCGTGTGTATGAAAGAAGTACAGAAATAAGGTTTATGCAAATACAACAGAGCATAAGAGAAATCTCAACATTTTGTGTTTAAATGAAGTTACTTTAGAGTTATTTTACCAGTTCATGTAGTACACGATAATGAGTTCTATACAAGATTTGAGTCTCGGAGCTGAGATTAGTTGAGTCACTTGTTGTGCATATTTTTCTCTTGATATAGATATTCTTTCAGATATATATACTGCAACTGTTTTTCCGTGGTGAGATTTTCACACTAACAGCATGAGTTGAATCTGTATTTATCTTGTGTACAAGTTGAAAGCTTCTAAGATGGAGACGATGTTGGTGATGACGTTATGTCTGTCGCTGGTTTACAATAGCGTCTTCATAGTATGGTTGGCTTGGTTGTCGTCTACCTTTCGAACTGGAACATGGTTGAGTAAGCTCTGTGTGGTCTCCGACCAAGACCTTAAAAGGTCTTAAGTCAAAAGACATGAATCGTGATATGATCAGCTTATTTAAAGAGTTAAGATGGCTAAAATAAAAAGTCCTATCCGAAAGCCGTGATTGGTCAGTTTACACACTGGCGCGAAGTAAGTAGAGAGACAGACCGCGCTTAGATGCTAACCAATCATAATAGTGGACACAACAAGGTTAAACTAGCCAAAGATATTTGTAATCTCAAACGAGATCATTCTTAATATTTTTCTCAAACTGTGAAGATAGCAATGAAAAAACAATGTTGCTACACGAGCACCAACAATTTGACCTCTTTGAAAGTCAGATAGATCTGTCATTTTAATGAATTTTAATTACCATTTTCTCAAGATATCTGAAAAGAAACAGCAATTTTAGAAAAACATATTAAGCAACACAAATAATAAATCCGAATATATAAAAATAAAGAAGCTTTTGACGGTTTTATACATATATCAAAATTTTGATGCTATGAGGCTAGGTGTTTCCATTATTTTCTCCAACCCCTGTATATATAATTTGGAACAATGGGTATATCTCCGCATGTAAATAATGCTGGGTTCAAAATCCCTTTTGGACAGAAAATGTTGAAGGCTTTGTGCTTCGAGATACACTTTTCCAAAAACGAACAATTTACGTTCTCTTGAAAGTTCACAAATTCTTATGGCGTCAACAATGTATATATATATATTATATATATATATATATATATATATATATATATTATACACACATCCATATAAGTGTAAACATTGTAACTTAGTGCATTAAAGGAAGTTAGCTTCTATCCGTTTTAATAAAAGATTTGTACATATTTTCACGTATTTTATTTGATTTCAGTCTTGGTTGTTAGGTGTTTTATTTCAGTTTTTATGCTTTGAAATATGTTCGACTGAGATCAACGTAAAGTCGGATATATCGACTCGAGTTCGAGTGTATATTTTTCCATCAATTTCTTCTTACGTAAAGTCGAAAAAAATAAAAGTAACACGAAACGACGTAAGTTGAGATGTACCTATATATATATTTGCATCTGTGTATGTTTGTACATCCGTTTGAGTGTGTGCATGTATATGTGCTAAGATAGTTATGCAAACACTCATACATACATACATGCATACATACATATATGCATACATGAGCACGTAATTTGAATAGGCGTTGATGTAAGCTGTGTTTTGCAATAGAACCGCAGAACCGTCTCCTTACGCTATCATGTACTTCGTGACTTCCACACCAGTCAACCTATATCCACAGGAGTGTGTAAGTATGGATAGGAGATCAATACCTGGTGTCGTATGGCATTTGGAGTGGGTGTGAAGTTTCATAACAACACGGAACCTTAGTATCAATATCAGTCAGAAAGGAAACGCGTTCAAACATTACTGCTGGTTTGTGAAGGTCTCTTTTTCATTGTTTCTTTCCTTCCTTCTTTCATTTTTTTCATTTTTCTTTTCTTTTTCCCTTTTTCCCTTTTTTTCTTTTCCTTTTTTTCCTTTTTTTCTTTTCCTTTTTTTCCTTTTTTTCTTTTTTTTGTTCTTTTTTCCCTTTTACGATCCCTTTTGATCGAAAACCTACGCCACCTTTTTTTTTTCTCCCCAAAAGAAAAGCTCTACCTTGTAACTTGTCCCATCTGTGTGCAGCCCTTGTGGCCAATAAAGGAACTTATCTTCCTTAAGACTATAGTTGTTGTTCTTGCGTTTCATTTATTCTCATTCTTCTCTTCTCCACCTCCTTCTTTATTCTCTTTCTTTTGCCACCCACTCTTTTGCGTGTATCTTGCACTCTTACACTTTCTTACTAAAACACTGTTTGTTGTCATTGATATTCACGCTGACTGTTCGTTGATTTCCGTCTATCACAGTTACATTCGCACACGCACACACACACACATACGCGCGCGCGTGCGCATACACTCATAGCCGTGCATGTAAATATAAATATACACATATGTACGGACACATCGATAGTAATACATTCAGACACACATGCAAGCAGATACACACAGATACAAACACACTCGCACACATGCAGACACAGACACACACACACACATATATACGCATACACACACAGACGTGCACGTACATGTAAATATACACACATATGTACAGACACGTATATAGTAATACATTCAGACACATAAGCATGCAGACACACACACACACGCACACCACACACACACAACACACACACACACACTCGCACACGCACAGACGTGCACGTACATATAAGTATACACACATATGTATAAACACGTATATAGTAATACATTCAGGAACATCACATGTATACATACACACACACAAAAGCATAGAAACACACACATATACGCAAATAAACGCATGTACCAGTTATGAACTGGTGCCGATTAAATCGACTCTCTCCCTTTCTGCAGAATGTGTGATGCTGTGCTTATGTTAGAAGTCATTATTTTAAAAAGTAGTCCGGCGGGAAACTAGCAAGAATCGTTAACGCCTCGATTAAGCTATTTCGGCTGCATTAAGCCCCAGTTCTTTAATGTTCTTAGTTCATATCTCCCCGAGGATGATTTTTGTCTATCGATATGTTGTGTAGACCCCCCAGACGATGATGTAGGCTAGCCCAATACGTAGATATAGAGGGAGGAGCCTAGACATGAGGGGCAGAGTAGAGTTGAGTAGAAGGCATCCGAACGTGCGACATAACACGATAACTCAAACAACCACCCAAGTAGGGGAGTCGATGTAATCGACGTGCCCTTCCCCAAAAAAATTGCTGCACTTGTACCAAAGTTTGGAACACTTAGACTCAAATTCCACTGAGGCCGACTTTGCCTTTCACCTTTTTGAGGGCGATAAAATAAAGTACCGGTTAAGTTCTGAAGTCGATGGATCGACTATCCCACCTTCCTTAAAAATGCTGGCCTTGTGAGAAAAATTTTAAACAACTAATAGGAAAATAGTAAGGCTATAAGCTGGCAAAACCGTTAGAGCATCAAAATAAAGTGTTTTGCAGTATTTGCTGCGGTTCTTTACGTTCTGAGTTTAAATCTTTTTGGATTCGATAAAATAAAGTACCACTTAAGTATGGAATCAATGCAATCAACTGACTTCCTTCTGTTCAGAATTGGGTACTTTTTCGTTATCTCACCCCCATTAAAAATTTGCCATTAAAAAACTGGGTTATCTCCCCACTAATAAAATTAGTTTATGGGACAAGAGATTGGATTAAAAGTGTTAGATCCTTTTGATTCAATACTTCAACAGATTGTTGACTTATGGCCTCCTATATAAATGTTAGCAGATTCAATAAGATGTTTGTTTCAGTTTCTGTGTGTATTAACTTTTTCAGGAGGCGCAATGGCCCAGTGGTTAGGGCAGCGGACTCGCGGTCATAGGATCGCGGTTTCGATTCCCAGACCTGGCGTTGTGAGTATTTATTGAGCGAAAACACCTGAAAGCTCTACGAGGCTCCGGCAGGGGATGGTGGTGATCCCCGCTGTACTCTTTCACCACAACTTTCTCTCACTCTTACTTCCTGTTTCTGTTGTACCTGTATTTCAAGGGGCCGGCCTTGTCACTCTCTGTGTCACGCTGAATATCCCCGAGAACCACGTTAAGGGTGCACGTGTCTGTGGAGTGCTCAGCCACTTACACGTTAATTTCACGAGCAGACTGTTCCGTTGATTCGGATCAACCGGAACCCTCATCGTCGTAACCGACGGAGTACTTTTTCAGTTTTCAGTTTTCATGCTTATTAATCTTTTCAGTTTTGTATGATTTGTTATAAAAATGTTATTAGATTCAATACGAGGTTTCATTGTTTCACTTTTTTTTTTATTAAGGGTTAAACATTTTTTTTTTTAGTTGAGGGACATCACCAAAAGTACCGCTATTTCTCATAAAACTTGAGGAGATAACCTAATATTTTAATGGGGGTGAGATAACCAAAAAATAACCAGAATTGTTGGCTTTGTGTCCAAATCAGAAACACTTATTTAAAAAACGTAGTAGATGGTATAACATTCCCCTGATCAATGAATTACTGTTGACTCAATCACCTGGTCACGTGTACGAGACTTGAGCGCAGCTCTGGGGTGTTCAAAGGAGAAACTTCGCAGTTAAAAAATCTCGTACAACAATGGGATGAAATGTAGAGAAAACTATCAATACAATAAAGATTTGAATAATTACTTGCAGGACTATTTATAATGTGGACAAACTAACATTGTTGAAATGTCTATAGGCGCAGGAGCGGCTGTGTGGTAAGTAATTTGCTTACCAACCACATGGTTCCGCGTTCATTCCCACTGCGTGGCACCTAGGGCAAGTGTCTTCCACTATAGCCTTGGGCCGACCAAAGCCTTGTGAGTGGATTTGGTAGATGGAAACTGAAAGAAGCCCGTCGTATATATATATATATATATATGTGTGTGTGTGTGTGTGTGTGTGTATGTTTGTGTGTCTGTGTTTGCCCCCCCCCAACATCGCTTGACAACCGATGCTGGTGTGTTTATGTCCTCGTAACTTAGCGGTTCGGCAAAAGAGACCGATAGAATAAGTACTAGGCTTACAATGAATAAGCCCCGGGGTCGATTTGCTCGACTAAAAGCGGTGCTCCAGCATGGCTGAAACAAGTAAAAGAATAAAAGAATAATAAACAGGATTACTCCGCCGAAGTCGACTTTACCTTTCGTCATTTTAGGGTCGATAAAATGAGTATCAGCTGAGCACTGGAGTCGATGTGGTCGACTTACCCCTTTCGTCTGAAATTGCTCGCCTTGTGTCAAAATTTGAAATCAATATAGTAAAAGATTTGTCATAGCGGCGCTGAAGAAAAGACGAAATAGGACAGATGTCAGATACCGGCATCCTACTGAAAAGAAAAAAAAAAGGGGTCGTGCCTCTTGGATTTGGTTGTTCTAACTCGGACATTGTGGAGGCGCAATGGCCCATGGTTAGGGCAGCGGACTCGCAGTAGGAGGATCGCGATTTCGATTCCCAGACCGGGCGTTGTGTGTGTTTATTGAGCGAAAACACCTAAAGCTCCACGATGCTCCCGCAGGGGGTGGTGGCGACCCCTGTTGTACTCTTTCGCCCCAACTTTCTCTCACTCTTTCTTCCTGTTTCTTGAGTAACGCTGCGATGGACTGGCGTCCCTTCCAGCTGGGGGGAACACATACGCCACAGAAACCAGGAAATCGGGCCAATGAGCCTGGCTAGGCTTGAAAAGGGTGCATAATAAAATAAATTAAGTCAGACATTAGTTATATTTTCTTACATTTGAAAGTTGTTATACCTTGAAATTCCACGTCAGAAAAGATACCATTTAATATACACAATGAGCAATAACAACAGAAACAAAGACTACTACTACTACTACTTACTACTACTACTACTACCACCAGTACCACCACCAGCACCACCACCAGCACCACCAACGGCACCATCAACAGCACCACCACCACCACTACTAACACTACTACTACTACTACTACTACACTACTACTACTACTACTACTACTACTACTACTACTAGCACTTTCACTTCTACTTGATTACCGTCTTTTAAAGACAATAAGGTTCGATTTAAAGGAGATTGGGGAGTTATTTCTAGCAGACCAAGTGACCATATGAAGGCTCCCTCATGGGCTGGGTTGTCAGTATTATTAATACACAAGAGTCAATATAAAGTCATTCTATCGCAATAAAAAGACAAAATACAAAAAATAAAAACAGCACTGTGGAAAAACTAAATACGACGTTCATAAAGAGTTAAGCCCAGCGCGTAAACATAAAAATGATAAGTCTAATTTCTGACTCGACTTCGTTGAACCAGATTAGAAAACGCCCTGATAACACACACACACACACACACACACACGCACACACACACACACACACGCACGCACGACACACACACACACGCACGCACACACACACACACACATACACAACTATCTAAAATACTTCAAGATTACCGCAAAAGGTCTTTATTTCATTATATTTTATATTACTTTATTTCATTTTTGTCTTTGCATTTATTTTATATCTATGTTTGTTGCGACCATCATCATCACCACCACCACCACCACCATCATCATCATCATCATCATTGTTATTATTATTATTATTATTATTATTATTATTATTATTATTATTATTGTTGTTGTTGTTGTTGTTGTTGTTGTTGTTATTATTATTATTATTATTATTATTATTAGTAGTAGTAGTAGTAGAAGTAGTAGTATTAGTACTAATATTTTGTATTTTTTTATAGCCCAACAAAATAGAAGATCGGAAAACAAAGCTATAGCAAATAAAAGCAAAATCCAAAATGGCACATACAAAAGAAAAGGTAAGATATATATATAAAAAAAAATCAAGAAACAAAACAAAATGAAATGAAAAATCCCATATCAACACTCCACCCCCACCCCCCAAATATTTTCGGGTTTGAGAGACGAAAGAAAGGTGAAAGACGAATAAGAGATAAGACAAATAGAAATCAGCTTGTAGATTTTTATGAATTTAGAATTTAAGTTTCGAGTTTCGACTTGAAATAATAGAAGTTACAAAAACACAGTCAGGTGTACAAGTTTTACGTTATTTAGTTGTCACCGACTCCTTCCGTTGGCTGAAACTTTGAAGGCGGTGTCCCTGCATGGCCACAATACAGTGACTTATACAAGTGAAAGGTAGAAGATATCTATAAATTTTCAGTTTGTCAAAATGGCGCACAAAGACAAAATTAGTCAGATTGTTATTCGTAAAAAATAAGTAAAGTTGTACTGTAAGAAGATCGCCTTGATAGTACATGAACCAAGCTTCAGATGATCACTTATGACATGAGTACAAGACAAAGGTTTATGGGTATATTCCATTCCTTCTGTACCGTTTTTGTTCAATGTGCTGAAGCCCCAGGCCATATTACGTTACGTTTTAGAGACTTCCGTGCCAGACAAAGAACAAAGGATACTCGATTACATTGATTTTATTAGCAGAGACACAAACGTGAAATAGTCCAGTCAGATGGCACGACCAGTGAATTAGAAAACTATAAGAGGGATAGACCAAGATGCCAGGAGTCTATCAGATAGATATATCGACATGGCAGTGTATGTACTATAACATACAAACGAATTATTCAATGGATATACCAGCTTACCAACGAAAAACCTGATGGATAGACCGATATATGAATGACCTAAGGGTAGACCAGTAAGCTAACGAACTATAAGAGGGATAGACCAAGATGCCAGTAGTCTATCAGATAGATAGACCGACATGTCAGTGAATTATCGCATGGGTACTACATGCCAACGAATTATTCAGTGAATACACCAGCTTACCAATGATGTATGTGATGGATAGACCGATATATGAATGATCTAAGGGTAGACCAGTAAACTAACGAACTATAAGAGGGATAGACCAAGATGCCAGTAGTCTATCAGATAGATAGACCGACATGTCAGTGAATTATCGCATGGGTACTACATGCCAACGAATTATTCAGTGAATACACCAGCTTACCAATGATGTATGTGATGGATAGACCGATATATGAATGATCTAAGGGTTGACCAGTAAACTAACGAACTATAAGAGGGATAGACCAAGATGCCAGTAGTCTATCAGATAGATAGACCGACATATCAGTGAATTATAGCATGGATACTACATGCCAACGAATTATTCAGTGAATACACCAGCTTACTAATGATGTATGTGATGGATAGATCGATATATGAATGATCTAAGGGTAGACCAGTAAACTAACGAATTATAAGAGGGATAGACCAAGATGCCAATTGTCCATCAGATGGATAGATCGACATATCAGTGAATTATCGCATGGATACTACAACATGCCAACGAATTATTCAGTGGTT
>NC_042997.1:173426690-173436655 GCF_006345805.1 Octopus sinensis
AACGAACATGTTTTCAAACAACGAAATAACAGAGTACGAGATATACAACACAAGGAATATTCCCCTTCTACAGTTGTCTCTGTTTCGTCTACTCCGCGTACCGAAGGTAAGGACAAGACGCGACTTCGTTGAAACAGTCCTTTCCGCAAAGCAAATTAAATAAAATTTGGGGTTTTTTGCTGAGGGATAAAAGTGGTAACAATAACAGGACAGTAAGAAGAAAAAACAAGACAGTAAAAGACGGAACAAAGAGAATAACACAGTAATAACCAAACGATTAGGTTTATTAAGTCAAGACGATGGAAATATTTTTCTGAACGTTTAAGGACCTTATGGGGGAGACAGGATAAGCGGTCTGATCTTGGTGAAGATAGCAGTTGGAAAAAAAAAGAAAAAGAATGATGAAGTCAGGTGGTGTAGACAACAAACAGATGTACTAGTATAACGCTCGGGAAGGGAAAAAGTCTTTAACGTTTCGAGCCTACGCTCTTCCACAGAAAAGAACCAAAAAAGGAAACAAGGTGAGAAAATAAAGAATGTGTAGTGGCTAGCGATCTATCATAGCGATATATATATATATATATAACGGACTCATCCATCGGAGACGACGTATGAGTGTTCAGCTTTTGGTGAACGACCTGTACAAATGATTTGTTTATACTGATCAAATGTATGTACTATTTATTAGCTCGTTCACTCCATCAAATCGACGTTACCTGAGCAATTTATCGTGGCTGTCTTCCTAGAATGCTCAATACTATGTAATATGGCTTGAGAGATACCCTCATGTAATCACTTGGTGCATAAAAGCATACACATAGATTGTAGCAGACGCATCGCCTGCCAAGGGCGCTGGAGCTCCCATATTACGTGATTTCATTCAAATGGAAGTCATAAGTGAGTGGCATCTAGTCATATCTACGTGAGTGGTATCTAGTGAGTGATATATAGTGAGTGGTATCTAGTCGTATACATCTAAATATATAGTGAGTGGTATCTAGTCGTATACATCTAAATATATAGTGAGTGGTATCTAGTCGTATACATCTAAATATATAGTGAGTGGTATCTAGTCGTATACATCTAAATATATAGTGAGTGGTATCTAGTCGTATACATCTAAACGTATAGTGAGCGTTATCTAGGCATGTGTATCTAGATATTTAGAATATCAGCATCGTTTTAGACGCTGATGTTACAAATAACCAGCTGACATATTACAAATTAATTATTAGCAACGGAAGCAATATTATACAAAAAGGTAATCGATATATCCAACTGATATTCTATATATCGTAGCTGCGAGATTTGACGGGTATACTGTCACCGGACGTCTCCCACTGATGACTTACAGAAGAGTGAATTCCAGTGCCCATGGCAAACGATTCTTGTCTGCTACAACCATGTGTGTGTTTTTATGCGCCAAGTATTTATATGGGAGGCTCTCTTAAGGTTAATGCTTGTCCTGTACTTTCCCAGGTGTAATAACTTGCAATATTAACCTGCATTTGTCTACATTTTTATATTATATATATATATATATAATTATATATATATATATATCTATATATATATATATAATATATATTATATATATAATATATATATATATGCCTTACCTTATTAGGTAAGCACAAGTAGTGCTGATGAACTCGGTATTGGTTTCGAAATTAGCGCCAAATAGGTGCCTGTTTCTCTTCAGCTAAAGTCTGTCAACTAACCACTAATAAAACTTTCCCCCTACCATGCCTGGAAGTGTTCTTTTGAAGCGACCAAACACTATTTAAAGAATCGAAACGCGTGAAATTATTTATAAATAAATATATGAGGGATGATATTATTAAAATACCATCTCGAGTGGCAAGCGTATTATCAGATATACAGGCAAATGAATACAATATATACATACAATATAAGATATGTACCTATATATATATATATATATATGTATATACGAGGGCCCTACATGATCAATAAGTAACCGCATTGTTGACATAGTAACGAAGCTAAAACACGCCGAGTAAAGCTGCTCAGTACAGATTGAACCTGACTGTAACTCTCTGTTTACAGCAGTGCTTGGAAAGAAGGTGTAATGTGTGATCGTTGCATTGACAATGACAAAGTTGTCATGGCGATATCTGCTCAGAGGCCTATGAAACGTTGCACAAAGAGTATGGAGACCAGTGTTTGAGCCGCACACACGTGAGTGAATGGTTCAGAAGTTTCAAAGGTGGCCGAAAACAATTTCGATATTGATGAACGTTCTGGGAAACCCGCAACCAGCAGAACTCAGAAAAACATCGCAGATGTGCGTTCAGCTGTGAGGGGAAATCGTCGAATCACTATCCGTGAGCTATCAGCAGATGAGCTGATTAGTTAAGGTTCAGTTTAGTCCATTATCACTGTGTCTGCAAAGAACTGTGTCTGCAAACTTTGTGCCCAAACCGCTTTCAGCTGACTGAAAATACACTAGGGTTTCTGTTGTGTCTAGAATTATGAAAACTTTTTTCAAATCTTTGCGTAGCCCTTTGAGCAGGTATCACCAAGCTTTTGGAAAAAATTGATGCATTTTCTCTGCTCAACTTTCTCTGTCATAGTCAGTGCGATGATCAAACGCTACACACGTTCCTTCTAAGAACTGCTATATACAGCGGAAGTGATCTACAACGCTAAAACGTAGTGCACATACACAGCAGAGGACAAGGTCAATTTACGCCAAATAGCTTTACTCTGTGTGCTTTAGCTTCGTTACCATAACAACAGTCCGGATACTTATTGATCAGACCTAATATATATATATATATATATATATATATATATATATATATATATGCATACATACATGCATACAAAGAATACATACATATATACATATACATATATATGTATGTATGTATGTATATATATATATATATATATATATATATATATGTCTTTTACTTGTTTCAGTTTTTATATTCCGGCCATGCTGGGGTACTACCTTGGGTTTTTAGTCGAATGAATCGACCCCAGCAAACACAGACACAAAGACACAACACACACACACACACACACACACACACACACACGCATACAACGGGTTTCTTTCAGCTTCCGTTGACCAAATTCACTCACAAGGCGATAATAGCTGCTCATGGTTCCACGCAGTTGAACTGAACCCGGAGCCATGTTGTTGAGAGGCAAACTTATTTCCACACCGCCACGTGCGTTTGAGTTGACTGAGTGGATTGGAGCCACGTGAAATAATTGCATCACTCATGGACACAAAGCGCTGCCGGGAATCGAACTCACATCCTCACGATCGTGAGCGAAATACCCCAACCACATGCTTCATTGTGGATATTTATTTCTTTCATACCTTCTATATGATGCATCCTCTGTTGCCACATATGTGCAGAAGAGTGTAGGTTCCTAACAGTATTAAAAAGCTATATTCATGCTACCCCCTGATTAGAGAACAATCAAACGATGGCATTGTTCGAAATCGAATTTCATGTACCAAACTAGAAGTATCTCAGAATCGATGCGAATATCGCACACGCTGGAGCTGTGAATAAAGCCAGAATATAAGAGTACTGTAGATTCCTTGAAATATGGAACTCATACCTGTGTGCAATTAACAAGACCATATCTCACAATGCTTTTGCAGCGCCAGTGCTAGTTCCAACATTTGGGATATTGGACTGGAAAGTTGACAAAATCCACTGCCTGGATATCAAAACGAGATCGGTACTGACCACCACTGGCAATTTCTAAAATAATTATATCTTTACTACCCACAAGGGGCTAAACACAGAGAGGACAAACAAGGACAGACAAACTGATTAAGCCGATTATATCGACCCCAGTGCGTAACTGGTACTTATTTAATCGACCCCGAAAGGATGAAAGGCAAAGTCGACCTCGGCGGAATTTGAACTCAGAACGTAACGGCAGATGAAATACGGCTACGCATTTCACCCGGCGTGCTAACGTTTGACACCGATAAGATCTACGTGAGATGAAGTGATGGCGGCAGAGGCATACGGTCAGTCCAAATAACCTTTGTCGCGATGTATCACTCAGACAACACCTACTGAAAAGTAAAGAAGGCATCCATGCATACTCAAAAGTAAGAGCAATAACGTATTAAGAATCGGAGAACTACTGGGTAAATGCTCCGAGAATACAAATGTCTAATGGGATCCAAAGCAAGCTGAACTGGCTAACCTAAACAAAATCTCGGAGGAGATGTAGCCATCATACCAGCAAAAAGCAATGTATGGGTACATATCCCGTTGGCTATAGGATAACAACAGCATTGACAGAAAGAATAGCCTTTCCTGGACCTGTGATAGAGACATTGCATTCCAACTAAAAAGGATAGGTTTTCGCTATCCAGGAACAGGAAATTGCTACTAAATACCTGATAAACAGGAGTGGCTGTGTGGTAAGTAGCTTGCTAACCAACCACATGGCTCCGGGTTCAGTCCCACTGCGTGGCATCTTGGGCAAGTGTCTTCTGCTATAGCCCGGGCCGAACCAATGCCTTGTGAGTGGATTTGGTAGACGGAAACTGAAAGAGCCTGTATATATATATATATATATATATATATATATATATATATATATATATGTTGTGTGTGTGGTTGTGGTCCCCCTAGCATTGCTGACAACCGATGTTGGTGTGTTTACGTCCCCCCGTCACTTAGCGGTTCGGCAAAAGAGACCGATAGAATAAGTACTGGGCTTACAAAGAATAAGTCCCGGGGTCGATTTGCACGACTAAAGGCGGTGTTCCAGCATGGCCGCAGTCAAATGACTGAAACAAGTAAAAGAGAAAAGAGTAAAAGAGTAAACAAGACGGACAATGATACTACAAACCACTACGTCGTGATAGAAAATGTCAGCTCTGTTATACCAGTGTGGAGATATCCACATCATCATCAGCTGCTCCAAAATGTCTACGAGATATTACCTGCCCGTGATAGGGGTAAAATATCCAATTTTTCTGCTATTTTCACGGTTATATTACATTCAAAATTTACGTTCTTGTCTGTAATATCTATCTATCTATCTATCTATCTATATAATCTATCTATCTATCTATCTATCTATCTATCTATCTAGCTATCTATCTATCTATCTATCTATCTATCATCTATCTATCTATCTATCTATATATATATACTACTATCTATCTATATATATATACATTATACATAATCATATATATACATTACATATTATATATATATATATATATATATATATATATATATATATATAAACATATATATATATACACGCCACACACACATATATATATACATATATATATACCTATCTATCTATCCTTCTTTCCCTCCCTAACACACACACATCTATATGCATATACATATGCGCATGTTTGAGTATACACACTACGTATAGCTGTAAAGATACACATGCGAAAGTATACTACATAGGTAAAGAATTGAAAAAGAAAAAGTTCGTTGTAGAGTAGCAACAGCAGCAGCATTACCAGCAACAACACCAGCAGTAGCAGCAGCAGCAACGGTAGTATAAACTAAACCGAAAGTGAAAGTTAGAAATCTTTTCTGTCAGGCTGGAATATTGAGTGAAATGAAGCAATTTACCTGACCTCGCTAACTCAGACACTAACTCACTCACTCATCCAGTCGCACAATCATCCGCTACCTCACTCACACCATCACTGCCTTTCTTTCCTTGCTTTCTTCCTTGCTTTCTTCTTTCTTGCCATCCTTAGTTCTTGCTTACTTCGTCCCCTCCATCACACACTTGCCTTTCACCCACTATCTGTCATTTTCTCACTATGTTACTGAATCGTTCATTCGCTGATCGCATCAGGGAAATACATACACACACACACACACACACAGAAATATACATCCCCATTTACGCTTATATAGACATATCTACATACATATATATACCATACACAGACATATACACTCTGGTACACACGAGTATGCATATATATATGTGTGTGTATATGTATATGCATATCTCTCTGTCTTTCTCTCTCTCTCTCTCTTCTCTCTCTCTATATAATATATATATATATATATATATATATATATGTATGTGTGTGTTTATAAGTATGTGTCTGTGTGAATATATATATATACATATATATATATATATATATACATATATATATATATACAGACATATATAGTACACTATACACATGATATATATATACATATATACACATATATATATGTATGTATATATATATATACATTATTATAATATATATCTATATATATATGTATATATATATATACATACTGTATATATATATAGTCTATATGTATATATATATAGTATATATATTTATGTGTATAGATAGTATTGTGATATATATATATACTATATATATATATATATAAATATATTATATATATATATATATATATTATATATATGTAGAAACCTTTGTTCAGTGACTTGTGCTGTGCCAATGTTACGCCATGCGAAATAAGACTTCTTGATATTCACGAAACTAACCACATTAAATTACGCCAGTGACTGTTGTGCGTAATCTAGGTGTCTATGTTTGGATGTGTGCGCGTATGTTCATACCTGTGTGAATGTGATTTTGTGCGTATGTGTGTACGTATTCACGTACACACATACGCATTCATACATTACTCTATATCTACGAGTTTGTATATATCCGTACATAAGTACGAACATATATAGAATTACACATACACGCAAACACACATACATACATACATATATATATTATAATATATATATATATATATATATATATATATATATATATATTATATATATATATATGTATATATGTATATGCACATGAGCTCGTCATCAGCTAGGCTGTTACGCAGAATTTACCAGTATGCTACATTGAATTCCGTCAATGTCAGTTTTACACGCTTCCTGCAGTTGCGATCTCGTCTCTTGGAAAGTTCAAAGAAACCCACCTAGCACCGAGGTCTGCAGTGCTGAGAGTTGTAACTTCATCGCGTGACAGATTCCCCCCCCCCACCGTCATGATGACTTTAAATGCGCCCGCCCGCGCGTGTGCGCGTGCGCGTGCGCGCGCATGTGTATGCGCGCGAACGTATATGTGGTGCGTACATCTGCCTATAATTCTTATGTGTATGTATGAATGAATGAATTAATGTGTGTATGCAAATATATATATATATATAATTATATGTACATATGTATATACGTATATGTATGCTCGTACACACACACACACACACACCACACACACACACATATTTGATAGGTGAGAGAGAGGTACACATATACACTTCCATATACATGTACACACAATCACACATATATTGATAGATATCGATAGATAACTAGCTACTAAGATGCATATACATATTGTATACATTTATATATTAATATGTATGTGTATGTAAGGCGTCGAGCTGGCTGAAACATTAGCACGCCGGGTGAAATACTTAGCGGTATATCGTATGCCGTTACGTTCTGAGTTCAAATTCCGCCGAGGACGACTTTGCCTTTCATCCTTTCGAGGTCGATAAATTAAGTACCAGTTACGCACTGGGGTCGATGTAATCGACTTAATACCTATGTCTGTCCTTGTTTGTCCCCTTTATGTTTAGCCCCTTGTGGGTAATAAAGAAATAGGTATATCGTCTCCCGTTACGTTCTGAGTTCAAATTCCGCCGAGGTCGACTCTGCCTCTCATCCTTTTGGCGTCGACAAATTAAGTACCAGTTGTGTATTGGTGTCGATATAATCGGCTGGCTCCCCCCCCACAAATTTTGGGCCTTGTGCCTAGTATAGAAAATAGTGTTATGTGTGTATGCATGTATGTATCTATGCATCTCTTTATATATCTATGTATATATTTATGTATGTGTATTCATGTCTGTATGCGCATGTATGTATATACAGTATACACACACACACATACATATATATATATATATGCACACACACAAATACACACACACACACACACACACATATATATATATATACATATAGGTTTTAAATTTCGGCACAAGGCCAGTACATAATATATATAAGAAGATGAAGAATGAATTCAGTACTTTAACATTCGTTAAAATTGTTTCCGTACCAGCCTGATACTAACGCCATTGTATGTGAATGATTCAACGTAAAATGTTACGCAATGTGTGTGGTTGAATATGTCGTACCTGAGAGTGGCGCCTCATTAGACTTGCATTAAGTCATGCATCTTGTTATCCTGTTTTTATCTAAGGTGTAAGTGTGAATGTGCGGTGAGGAAGCTCCCTTCCCAACCATTTCGTCTTCGGTTCAGTCCCACTGTGCGGTACCTTGGGAAGTGCCTTCTATTAAGTGAAAGTGTTTTCTACTTGTGAAAGAACTTGGTGGACGGAGACTGAAAGAAGCATATAATATATGTGTGAGTGTGTTTGCGTTTGTGTGTGCATGTGTCGTTGTTTGAGTTTGTCCCTCCTTCGCTTGACAACCACTAGAGCAAATCCCAGTTTAAAAAGATTGTCGGCTAAATCCTTCGAGGCGGTGCTCCAGCATGGCCGCAGGCCAATGACTGAAACATGTAACAGATAAAGCATAAGTCATTGCATGTGAAATCAGAGTATGCATGTGTATATCTATCTCGATCATTATCTGTGTCTGTTATATGTTTGTGGTGTGTGTGTGTTTGTGTGTATCTGTATGTGGGCACCTTTATATAACCATCATTGGACACACACACACACACAAATATCATTTTTGGATAAAGGCAGATTTTATACAGAAGAATTGCAACTGTTCATAACTGCCTTTTATCAATCGCAGTCGTCAACTACACTGTGACCTGTGACCATCAGCCAGCCACACTGTTTTTGGACCTGGAAACGAATACTGGATAACAATAGCATTTAAGGGATATATCATTAATATCTATCATTTTTGGATAAAAGGCAGATTTTATACAGAAGAATTGCAACTCTGTTTGTAACTGTCAAACTCCAGCCAGATGCAAGACCCTTAGAAGCCAGATCCGAGAAATTTAAATGGTTTGTTACATATTTTATCCTACTTGATCGGGATATATTCATATAAACTAATTTTTCCTTCTTATTATAAAGAAATTTACATGTAAATTAGTTTTAAAATCATTGTCAAAGACTCTTGTGTATCTGTATTAAGGCTTGCCTCTCAACGGTTAGACACAAACACACACACTCTCACACACACACACACACACACACAAGAGTTTGTATGATTGCATTATTTACATTTGTCCTCGTCTTTGTTGTTAAGACAACGTTTCGGCTGATATAGCCTCCAGCCTTCATCAGGTGTCTTGGGGAACCTAGGTATTTTTCGATGTCGTTGTTGTTGTTGTTGTTATTATTATTATTATTATTATTATTATTATTATTATTATTATTATTATTATTATTATTTTATTATTATTATATTATTCAGGTCACTGCCTGGAATCGAACTCGGAATCTTGGGATTAGTAGCTCGCGCTCTTAACTACTACGTCATATGCCCGTGGGCATTTATAGAGTGAATTTTAGGGCTAATATTTTCTTATCCTTCCTTAATACAGGTTCTCGTATACTTCTCGTATCTGCACTCGGTCTGCTTAGGAGGTTGTTGTGTCCTAGAATATGTGCCGCTTCTTTTAGTTTTCGTATTTTTCAGTGATGTTCTTTGTCTATCATTTTAACTTCAACCCACAGGGGAATGTGGTCTCCATTTTTCCATACATGATCAGCTATACCCGATTTATCAATATCCCCTCGTGTCAGAGCTTTGCGATGTTCGTCTACCCTTATTTTGAGGGGGCGGTATGTGTCACTTTTGTATTACCTACGACAGTTGCATGGGATGGAGTACACGCAGTCTTTGGTCATATTCTCTTATATGGTGGTTTTATTCGAAGGAGATATTTGCGAAGTGTTGTATTACTCTTGAATACTGTCCTGATGTCA
>NC_042997.1:173436755-173496755 GCF_006345805.1 Octopus sinensis
TTATCTCTTTTTATATCTTAGTGAGAGGAAGAATGGCAGTGCCAGTGATCTTTGAACTGTTGTTTATGTTGGCATCGTCGCTGCAGAATTTGTTGCGTTTTCTTTCCTAATGCTTTAGGGCGACGTTTCTGAAAACGATAGCGCTTCACGGGTACGCAAGGGAAAAATACGGTTGCATGCAAAACTTTGTAAAACCTAAAGGGTTGTGGAGTAACCTATTTCTTTATTACCTACAAGGGGCTAAACACAGAGGGGACAAACAAGGACAGACATGGGTATTAAGTCGATTACATCGACCCCAGTGCGTAACTGGTACTTAATTTATCGACCCCGAAAGGATGAAGGGCAAAATCGACCTCGGCGGAATTTGAACTCACAACGTAACAACGGACGAAATACCGCTAAGCATTTCGCCCGGCGCGATAACGTTTCTGCCAGCTTGCCGCCTCTAATTTGTGGAGTAACCACTACCAATCTCTTTACAAAATTGCGTCCTCACTTGCAGCTAATAATATTTATGAAAGAGTTTGGAGATCGCAAGTCATTGAAAATGTTGCAAACGGCAATAAAAGGATTTTGACGAACAAACCGATTTGTAGTTTTACCAACACGTTAAATAAACGATCAATTAGTTAGCTGGATAGATACTTAACCAGTTGACTAATAATAAAGGAGTGGAGTTGTACCTGTGCATGTGTTATTATTGGCGTAATGACTCCCCCAAGACACAACAAAATTTATAAAAGAAATGTCGTTAAATATTATATATAATTGATTTTGGAACAAGTTCAAAAGTTTTAGTGAGCGGGGAAGTATGTTACATCGGATTCACTTTTGAACTGGTGCTTATTTTATTGGCTTCCAAAGGACGAAAGGCAGGATCGACCCCGGTAGCACTTGAAATCAGAACGTAAAGGACCGGAAGGAATGCTAAGCATTTTGCCCAGCGCGCTAACAATTCTACCAGCTTGCTGCCTTACTTCTAAATATAATCCTTTCTACAATAGGCACAAGGCCTGAAATTATGAAGGGGGAGGGGTCAGTCGATTAGATCGACCCCAGTATGCAACTGATACTTAATTCATCGACCCCGAAAGGATGAAAAGTAAAGTCGACCTCGGCGGAATTTGAACTCAGAACATAGCAGCAGACGAAACGCCTATTTCTTTACTACCCACAAGGGACTAAACTCAGAGAGAAAAAACGAGGACAAACAAACAGATTAAGTCGATTACATTGACCCCCAGTGCGTAACTGGTACTTAATTTATCGACCCCGAAAGGATGAAAGGCAAAGTCGACCTCGGCGCAATTTGAACTCAGAACGTAACGGCAGACGAAATACGGCTAAGCATTTCACCCGGCATGTTAACGATTCTCCCAGCTCGCTATTTTAATAATCCTTTCTACTATTGGCACAAAACCTGAAATTTGGGATAACATTAATCCAAGTGCTATACAGGTACTTATTTCATCGATTCCAGAATGAAAAAAGCCAATGCCGACGACCTTGCCAGAATTTGAACTCAGAACGTAAGACCGGATGAAATGTCACAAAGCATTTTGTCCTGCGTGATATCCATTCTGCCAGTTTGCCACCTTAGATCAACCCGTGTACGAAACTCGTACTTAATTTATCGACCCCGAATGAGTGAACGGCAAAGTCGACCCCGGCGGAATGTCGCTGCCTTAAATAATAATAATGATAATCCTTCCAACTGTAAGCAAAAGGCCTGAAATTTAGAGGAGGGGTGAAGTCGAATCATCGATCCCCAGTGTTCAACTGGTACTTGTTTCATCGACCCCCAAAAGGATGAAAGGCAAAGTCGACCTCGGCGAAATTTGAACAATAATGATGGTGATTAATATAATAATCGTTTCTATAAAAGGCAGAAGGCCTGAAATTTTGGGGCAGGGGTCTAGTCGATTACATTGACCCTAGTATTTCACTGGTACTTAATTTATGGATCCCGAAAGGCTGAAAGGCAAAGTCTGGATTTAAATTCAGAACGTAGTCACGGACGAATTATCGCTAAGCATTTTGTCCAGCGCGCTGCCGTAAATAATAATAATAATGATAATAATAATGATAATAATAATAGTAATAATAATAATAGTAATAATAATAATAATAATAATAATAATAATAATAATAATAATAATAATAATGAACTGTCACGAAATGAACTGTCCAAAATAGATAGGAAAAACAAGAAAAATACTGACGGATCTAGGATGCATCACCAAAATCTGACATAGAAAGACATATATATAAACGTATAGAAGGTGGTAGAGGCCTTATACAGCTGGAAAACTACTATAAAAAATAACCACCATAGGACTGCAAAAATACCTACTTCAGAAGGAAGGGAAAACTGATCCAGATAGCAGCAAAACACGAGCAAAACAAAAAAACTTGTTCTCAGTATTTAAGGAAGCTGACAATACAAACAAGAAATCATACCACCTAATAAACACAAGAAGATGATGAAGAAACAACAAAAGCTATAAAAAAATGAAATCCAAACTAAAAATAGAACAGCAACGAGCCATGATTAAAACGATGGCAAGAAAAGCCCCTTCATGGTAAATACTGCACTAAACTAAACGCAAAAGAAATAGACAAAGAAAAATCCCAGCAATGGTTGAGAGCTCAGGACTCAAAGCAGAAACAGGGGATTTTAATTGCAGCACAAGACCAAAGCCTCGCCACCAGGAAATTACCAAAAACATGTAATGAAAAGAAATATTACAAGTAACTGCAGAATATGTGGAGATGGACAAGAAACAATAAATCATAATCTCTAGCTGCCCAGTCCTGGCTAAGAAGGAATATATTCACAGACAGACAGAGTTGGAACCTACATACATTGAAGCTATGCCAACATTATGGAATAACAACAGAAAAAAGATGGTATAGGCACACACCAGAAAAGGTCACAGAAAACGAGAAAGCAACCATACTCTAGGATATGCGATACACACAGATTAGAGAAATTAAGCCAACAGACCAGATATAGTTGTCAGAGATCATGAAGAAAAAAATGTTTTCTAATTGATGTATCAATACCGGCAGATGACAACGTGTCTCTAAAAGAAATGGAGAAACTCTCAAAATACAAAGACCTGGAATAGAGGTAACTAGAATGTGGAACCTGAAAACAGAAACAATTCCTATCATAGTAGGTGCATTAGGCATGATAAAAAAATATTCAGATAAAAATACATAACAAAAACACCAGGACTTACAAACACATATTAACATACAGAAAATTGCAAAACTAGGCACTGCACACATCCTACGCAGAACACTTTCCTACAATAACCATCAGAGCATCACAACAAATCACAGCACATACCAAGGCACACAGAGCTGCGCTCGGTAGTGAAGTGAAAGCACGCTAAAAATAAAACCTATGAATAAATAATAATAATAATAATAATAATAAATAATACTATAATAATAATATAATAATTAATAATAATAATAGTAGTAGTAGTAAAATAATAAAATAATAATAATAATAATAAATAATAATAATAATAAAAATAAAAATAATAACAATAATAATAATAACAATGAGTAGTAGTAGTAGCAGCAGAGGTAGTAGTAGTAGTAGTAATAATAGCAGCAGCAGCAGTAGCAGCAGCAGCAGTAGTAGTAGTAGTAGTAGTAGTAGTAGTAGTAGTAGTAGTAGTATAAAAGGACCCCCGTGTTTTTTTTTTGTTTTTTTCTTACTTTTGTATCAAAATAGTATTAGCAAATTAGTTGCAAAATCCAGAAAGTCAAACTTTCCAAAAGATTATTTATAAGTGAAGTAAAGCATGGCATGCAAATATAATCAACCATCACTCTTTCTCTCCAAGAACCCCAGTTCCACCTCATAGCGATTTAGTTATGCTGTGGTTCTATATAAATGTCACATAAATCAACAGTTTTCCCCCCTCTCTCTCTTTTCTGTATATTTATATGTATGTATGTATGTATGTACGTACGTACGTATGTATTCGTATGTATAAATATGTATATGTGTGCTTGTGTTTGTGGAATTTTCAATATTAATGTAGAGCATCATCGTTTTTATTCTGCCTTGTTACGGTCTAGCAACGATATAATTCTTTGTATAACAGCACGTAAATCTTAAAGTCAGCCTGTCTTCACTTGTATCTATCTGTACCTCTCGTCCATAACGTATGTATTTGTTACATATGTACATACAAACTTATGTTGTCTTCCCATTCGTTACATATTATGTATATTAAACATTTAATGTATTATAACTTCTGTAAACACCGATCCAAAATATACATATATATTTAATTACATATACTCAGTGTCGGTTAGATGCTAGATTTATTCTAAAGCTATTACTGATTTAACAAAATACACGTTGATGGTGTTTATGTATGTATGTAAGGTATGTATTATGTAATGTAATCTGTATGTATAGATAGGTAGCCACTACACCACATTTTTTTATTCACTCCTGTTTCTCTCCTTGTTTTTTTTCTGTGTCCCTTTCTGTAGAAGAGCGTAGGCTCGAAACGAAAAACTTCTTCAATTCCTGAGTGTTATACTAATACATCTGTTTGTTTTGTACAAACCACCTGGTCTTCGTCTTTTGTTTTGTTTTTCGTGAACTCTCCCTATATATATATATATATATATATATATATATATATATATATATATATATATATATATATTCAGGAATTCAATAAAGACCTTCTGACAAATGTAGTTTTTTCCACATAATAAAACAAATTAACTTGTCATTATAGGCATATCTGAATTATAAACACATACACAACACAAATATTATATATATATATATATATATATATATATATATATATATATTATATATAATATAATATATATATATATAATGTACTATATATACATATCTTTTGGAGAAAAATTAACCAATCTGTTACGAGGACCTTAAATCAAATGACAAACCTGAACATGGCGACCTACTAAAAAAAAAGTATTCAAATCTAAAAAAGAACCAAGCGACTACCCAACACCTTACCAGATTTGAAGTTCAGGACGTATCCTAGAAGGTGTAATATACATCAGCAGAAAATCAGAAAATTATTTGTCGTCTCTAAGAAAGCTCCGGGGATACTTGTACTAGCGAACAAAACAAGTAACACTTACATTGTTGATGTTGAGTTATATAAGCCAATGATTAGGAAGAAATTACACGGCAAATATAGACACGCCAGTGACGACGTATTTAAAAGAATTAACAATACAGGGTTACAAATCGTTAGTGATTTAGTTATAGATGATAGAACCGAGCCATACAACCATAGAAAACCACGAATCATGCTTAGGACCATAAACTTAACTTTCTTATTCATCCACTCATATTGATTTGTCCTAAATCCTATATAGACATTATTAAGCAAAAACATCATTGATAGGGTAATACCCACCCTTAGGTCTAAAATTAAATTAGCCCTCTGGTCTGATACACAAGAGGTGGTGGCATGGTTTAAGCTTCTGGAAATTAGTAAGAATATTAAATTCTTGCAACTATATATGTAGAGCTATTATGCTACTATTAACCCGATCATCCTTAATCAAGCCCTGAAATTCTGATTTGTCCCGTAGCGAAATAGATATTATACTTGCCACGCGATCCACTTTAGTAGATTTTGGGTGTAGATTATGGAATAGATTAGATAGGGAGAATGGTTTTGATATAGCAATGCGGTCATATGACTCTGCACAGGTCACAGACCTAGTCGAAATAAATATCCTTTCATTAATCCAGTCTTCCTTTCCGGAAGTAACTAGGGGTCTATACAGAGATGACGCCTTATTTTTTCTGGACAGAAGTTGCAAAGTACATTTAGAAAGGTATAGGAAAAATTTCTTTGAATTTTTAAAAAATTTAGAACTAAAGATTACTATGGAAAAGGATTATCATAGAGTAAATTTTCTTGACTCTACCTTCTGTCTCAATACTGGATTATTTGAACCATTTCGTAAGCCAAATGATCATATTAAGTACATTAGCGTAGCATCCAACCATCCACCCTCGATAATGCGGAGATTAGTATTGAATATTTCTACAAGAATTTCTAGATTATCCGCTAATAATAAAATTCCTAAATCTAATCGATATCATGCTATCTTGAATCGGCACACTGTGAAGGTATCCTACGCTAACTCTGCTAATTTAGAGCAGCTTATGCACCGCATAATCAATAGCAAAATGGGACAACAGTTAAAAAAAATACCTACTGGATATAGCGAACATGTGCATCTAAATACCATCAAAAGAGATGTAAACCGCAATGTAAAACACCAATTACGGACAAATTGCAATAGTAGAAATACTTGTGATACAGCTAACGCGTAACAACGTCGGAAAGAGTCGAAACTGCCTTATATACAAATAAATATGATAAATGCTCGTACAGAGAAAAATAAAAATGCCCATTGATGAACCACTGTATGAGTACCGTGCACACAAAAAGGGAGGGCGGTATGTTTACATTGGGCAGACGGCTGATTCATTTACGAATCGCTATCGTAACCATGTTGCCAGCTTTAAGACAATCAATAAGAGATATTTAACATTTTTGGCAAATTTTGTATGGCGACTGAAGGAGGATAAAATTGAGTGCAGCATAACTTGGTCCATAATAAGGCACGCGAAACCATACAATATAATTTCCAGGAGATGCCGTCCCTATTCCGAGGAATCCCTGTCTATTCTGTGGACTAATGAGAAAATAATTGATAGAATTTCTGAAAGACTCTCCAGATTCCTGCACGCATATAAATGTACTTTCGCACAATGCAGTGAGAATGAATTTGAGTAATTGTTAACATAATTTACTTTAAGGTATGGATGAACTAAGTTTAGTTTTAACTTCCCCATTCTTATAAACACCAACGTGGAGGCGCAATGGCCCAGTGGTTAGGGCAGCGGACTCGCGGTCATAGGATCGCGGTTTCGATTCCCAGACCGGGCGTTGTGAGTGTTTATTGAGCGAAAACACCTAAAGGCTCCACGAGGCTCCGGCAGGGGATGGTGGTAATCCCTGCTGTACTCTTTCACCACAACTTTCTCTCACTCTTACTTCCTGTTTCTGTTGTACCTGTATTTCAAGGGGCCGGCCTTGTCACTCTCTTGTGTCACGCTGAATATCCCCGAGAACTACGTTAAGGGTGCACGTGTCTGTGGAGTGCTCAGCCACTTACACGTTAATTTCACGAGCAGGCTGTTCCGTTGATTCGGATCAACCGGAACCCTCATCGTCGTAACCAACTGAGTGCTTCCATCCAAACACCAAGTAGATTTTCAACTCGTTTTGTGATCTTGAGTGCACCAAATTTCACATCTGCGTATGCATATATTTTCACGGATGCTTGTATGAGCGAATGTACACGCACCATGCAGCTCGCACGAGAGCGTTTATACGTCCATATTTGTTATCGGTTATTTTCAATACTTTTCTCGCTGTGTTCCGTGTTCGTTTCTCTTTTGCATCTGTGATTTTATTTTTGATATCTTTATATATAAAAGTGAAGTTGTGTGTCTGTCTCCTCCGATTTAGATTCCTAACTACTCCCACATTTTGCGGTTCAGTTTAACCAAAACCGGGTATCTTATAGTCGTGATTCATATCGAGCCCTTCTGGGTATTAGCGCGCGTCTACGATGAGTCTACGATTTTTAAAATAATTTACCATCATTTTTTTCCATTTTAATGCATTTTTTCGCTATCATACGATGAGTCAACGATTTAAAAAAAAAATTACCATAATTTTTTTTCCATTTTTAATGCATTTTTTTGCTATTTTTTTGGCTATAACTCTCTAAAAATGCTTTATAGTTATTTCCCTTACAAACCCGAGCAACGCCGGGCGATACTGCTAGTTCTATGTAAATGAAGATTTTGACTGCTTGTCATTCTACGAAATGAGAAGAAACATTGCGGAACTGTTATCTTAACGAGTTGTGTCTGTTTATCACCCGATGAGACGCATCTGCATCGCCGGATGCTCCTGAACCAGTCGTTGAGTGTCCCACCCGTGAGGGATCGATACTAGGTGTGTCGAAACAACGGCCGTGATTAATACACTCTCGTATATTCCATCTTCCGTCTTTCATTTACCATATACATACAAGGTACAGGAAACTTATATATACACCACTCTGCTTAAACAATGGAACTAAATACAATACCTTACTATCTCACGTCTGTATTCATTCCTCCACTTCACTCTGCATTTCATATATTCTCTATAATAACTATTACTTAATCATTTTCTCGCACATTCTCTGATGAAGGGATATATAAAATATCCCGGAAACGGTTGTAAGACCTTCTCTTTATAAATGTTCTAAAAATTATTGACAGCCTTGAATTTTTTATCTTATTATATTTATACAGTAATGCTTCGGTATACGAGTTAATTTGTTCCTGGAGACCGCTCGTAAAGCGGAAACTCTTAAAGTAGAACAATAATTTTCCATAGTAGCAGTGTTATAAATCATATTGCATTCCCAGAAAAATATTTATGATATTCGTAAATAAATGGCAATAAAACAACAGCAAAATGAAAAGAATATTTTATGTAAAGTAAAAAGAATGTCAAAATCATTTATAATAGAAAAAATTATTATTATGATTGTTTTCTGAATCACTTTCACTCACAATAGATTCGCGCTCATATCACTTGTAGGCGCAATCGCCGATTCACAAGTATTCGTAGACGGAATATATATATATATATCTATATATATCTATATATATATTATATAAATCAAAATAAGCAACAGGATATCTAAAGGTAGTGCAGTACAATCGTTTCATGCTACTTCATTTAATTAAACAATGTATTGCATCGGTTTTAAGATGTAGAGCAATCTCCGGTTACATATGGAATTTTTTAATTAAATTGACAATATTCATTTTTATACTTATTCCATTTTTATAATTATTGTCAATTTAATGAAAAAATTCCATATGTGGCTGAAGATTGCACTACATCTTAAAACCGATGTAATACATTGTTTAATTAAATGAAGTAGCATGAAACAATTGTACTGCACTACCTTTGGATATCCTTGTTGCTTATTTTGATTATAATCATCCCATTTTATTTATATGGATAATATCATACCAAATTCTGGTGCCTTTAACTTAAGTTCCATATTCATCTGAATCTAAACTTTTACTGAACTTATATATATATATATATATATATTATATATATATATATATAACTAAATAGTGTACATTTAAACACAAAGAGAAATTTACCTATAACAGGTAATTTCTACACGCTAGGAGACAGTCACAAAAAAGAAATTTAAGCAATTTCAAAGGGAATGCAAAATAAAAACTTTTACCTTGTTTTTACGGTTATACCTAGAGGTTTCGGATTTTTTTTAGTAAATAAAATAAAATAATTTAATTTACAGGCAAATCTTTTTCAGTAACCGAGCCTTCCAAGACTAACTTATAATTATGAGACCGATAGCATGTGTCTCATCTCTATATGTTATGAATTTTTTTCAAAATTCACTACGCACGCGTAGTTTCAGTTGGCAGAAAATGAATAATGCTGAAACGAACTTTGAAAAGCTAATATCGATACTTAGATATCTATATAGGGTATTACTTTTTACAAATTTATTACCAGTGGCCTAGCATATATAAAAAAGGTCAATAGTCGACATATTATTCAATATAAAAGAGTGTACATTTAACCACAAAGGGAAATTTACCTATAACGACTTAAGACCACAAAAAAAAAAAAATTAAGCAATTTCAAAGGGAATGAAAAATAAAAAATTTTTCCTTGTTTTAACAGAAATTACCTGTTATAGGTAAATTTCTCTTCTGTTTTATCTTGTTAAATTTTTTCACAAATATATGAAAATCTATTTAGATAGATGCATCGATGTCCACACTGAAGATTATAAATGGTACATGGGTTGTAATTTTTGTAAACATAATTGTTGAAATTTATTCAATATTCATTACTACATTAATTAATTTAAATACTCATTCGTTAATCTTACCAGGATGACAAGACAATTTAATTATTGTCGCAACAACTTTATTTCAAAATTAAATTTGGCATAAGAAAACAACGCGAGCTTTGAGCCCGTTAAACCGCAAAGGGCCATTAACATTGTGACCTTGTTGAAATTTTCGGATGACTATATTAAATTTTGATTTCCTTGTCATGGACATCTCAATGTAGATTTGAGATTTCTTACCGTATTTCGCATGTTTCAAGTACTGGCTAATGACTAAATAAAGTCTGCTAAACTTCACTTAGAAAAATGTCATTCAATCATTGTCAAGATCAGATGAAGATCATTTCAAATATCAATCACAAGTATAAAACGACTTCTATGTCATCGCTGGAGCTTTCTACGAACCGAATGTGCTGTTGCACATTACTCAGGCAAAAAAGCCGCGTGCTATTGGTGAGCAACTGATTCTACTGCGTGTTAAATAGATAGTATAAATGATTATTAGAGTGGTCCTTCTCTGTACCAATGATATTGTATCAAATGGATTTATGAGAAAACAACAGTAACGACTTATTTCGTTTTGGGATTTGGTTTGCAAGATTCTTTATATGAGTTCGTGTGTTGAAGCATATTCTGTTGTATCTGGGGAGAGTCATTTTCTTTTTGTGCCTTATAATTTAACTCACCGGTAAAATTTCCCTTTATTTTCCTAAAATTTTCGTTGCGTCTTGCAACCATTTCAGTAGTCAAGACCAACCAGACACAACAGAGTAACGACTTAGCAATTTAAAAAAATTAAATACTATTCTCTCTTTTGTATATAACTAAATGAGGTAACTAATGCTGCTGCTTGATCTTAATTACAGTTCATTTTGTGATACATGTTCAACGGGAATATTAAAGATGTCTTTCTCTTTTGCAAGTTTTCTTCTGAACACAACCACACTTGCTGGTATCATGGAAGCTGTTGACAAACTTTTCATGGTCAACTGTTTAGATTCAAACGATTTTGAACACATATCTCCAAGAGCAACATGTGTGTATTGCTTCATAAATACAGAGGTTTTGGTTGCTGAAGCATTACCGAAGGACTTGAATGCTCTTTTCAGAGTCATTAAGATAGTTTATTATGTAAAAATCGTTACTTTTAAATACATGTCCGTTTAACAAGATCCCTGCCGAAATATAGAGTCCGAATACGAAGTATTACTCATCTGTATTCTAATACGATGGCTTTTTGCTGGAAATCTTCTGGCAAAGGATTTTAACAACACTAGAGACACATATCTCCTTTGGAGGCGAGCCGACAGTTTTGGAGAAAAAGTAGAAATCTTATAACATATGAAAGCAGAAATTAAATCATTGCATAAGAAGCTAGAGCTTTTGGACACAAAGAGTAGAAAAAGGGAAATCGTATCTAATTTCTAATTTTTAGTTTCCTAGCTGAAAATACACGAAAGAAAAGTAAATAAATAAACAGCAACAAATCGTTCAGTAAATAATAATAATAATAATAATAATAATGATAATAATAATAATAATAATAATAATAATAATAATAATAATGATAATGATAATAATAATAATAATAATAATAATAATAATAATGATAATGATAATGATAATGATAATAATAATAATAATAATAATAATAATAATAATAATAATAATAATAAAATGTTGGAAGGCTTTCTTTTTTGCTTTCCTGAAGCAGTTCGAAAGGATGTCTTTATGATCATCAACTATTCATACGAAAAACTGACAAAATTCCGAACTGATGCAGAGAAATATTGGAAATTGAAGAATAACTACACAAAGTCACCACAATAGTTTTTGTCTCCCGCAAGCTTCTATTCTTCACGCCAAAAAAGCCACCCTGGTATCACGGATCACGTACTCAGAGTTATTCTTTCAGTTGTATGTTTGTATAAATATAGAGATATAAATTTTTTTTAAAGTCAACTCAAAACAGAAATAATTTGATGTTTGAAAATGATTTGCGCTGCACTTTATTGAACACTCAATTTAGCATTACGAATTTATCACTCTTGTTTTTCAGTAAATATTCAATTTAATTGTTTTCCATTAGGCGCAGGAGTGGCTGTGTGGTAAGTAGCTTGCTTACCAACCACATGGTTCCGGGTTCAGTCCCACTGCGTGGCATCTTGGGCAAGTGTCTTCCGCTAGAGCCCCGGGCCGATCAATGCCTTGTGAGTGGATTTGGTAGACGGAAACTGAAAGAAGCCTGTCGTATATATGTATATATATATATATATATATATATATATGTTTGTGTGTCTGTGTTTGTCCCCCTAGCATTGCTTGACAACCGATGCTGGTGTGTTTACGTCCCCGTTACTTAGCGATTCGGCAAAAGAGACCGATAGAATAAGTACTGGGCTTACAAAGAATAAGTCCGGGGTCGATTTGCTCGACTAAAGGCGGTGCTCCAGCATGGCCGCAGTCAAATGACTGAAACAAGTAAAAGATAAAAGATGCATAATTGATCATTGACTGAACTTGCTCAACAGAATTTGGGTTAAGTTTCATTGACCTAACGACTCAATTAGTCCAACAATACCTTAAATAAATGAAAGTGGGACACGAAAGGAAACTAGTTGACGCTTCAGTTCTAATGGTCATCAAACTTGCAAGAAATACAAGTCAAATTTCACGCAGATCCTCCTCTGTAATCATGAAAGGAAGAAGCATTTATGATAATACATACAAAGTGCATTCAAATCATATGGAAACTTTTCCAGGAGAAACATTAGTCTCCCCAAACAAAAAGAAAACAACTCTAATATCTTTCAAAGTAGAGTCCTCTGATTTCAATGCACTTGTAACGCTCCAGTCATTCGTAAAGGTCCCCATGGAAGTCCCTCAAAGTTAAGGTGTCCAGTTCGGTGCCACAGCATCCTCCATCTTGTCCTTCAACTTGTGAAACAACCAAATGTCACAGGGAGCAAGGTATGGACTGTAAGAATGGTGAGGAATAGTTTTGATGCCTGTCTCTGTCAAATTGTTGGTTACGATGGAATGCGAACTGGTAAGTTGTCCTGGTGCAGGTGATCTCACCTTTTGCGACGAAATCTCTTCCTAAATTCCTTCAAAATCTCTTCGCAAAGTGCTCTATAAAGGTATATATTGGATTGATAAACCCTTTTTGATAGAAGCACTTGAAGGCTATCAGTGGGGCCGAAGATTCCTGTCCGGAATGAAAGCATTGGCCATTGTTAGGTATTGAAACAACACATTCTTACCTTCCAGTTATTCGGTACAGACTTCTACACATCTTATAAAGTACAATTTAACCACTCTTACATACATACATACATACATACATACATACATACATACATACATACATACATACATACATACATAATTACATACATACATGCATACATACATACATAGGTACCATGTATGTATGTATATATGTATGTATGCATGTATGTTTGTTTGTATGTATGTATGTTGTATGTATGTATGTATGTATGTATGTATGTATGTATGTATGTATGTATGTATGTATGTATGTTGTATGTATGTACATGTTTGTACCGTTGCGCCATAGATTTTTCTTTCTCCTCTTTAAACACGAAACCAACGTTAAAATGTGCAGCACAGATAATGAAATAATTCGAACACTATTGCTGTCTGAATCAAAATTCTTTTGACAACTTATCGACAATAATATTAGTGTTAAACCTTTGTTAACTGAGATGATGCAGTGTGGGTGGCGGAGAGAGACGAATGCAGTGCAGTGCTGTGAATAATGATGAATGAAGAAAATATATAGCACCCACAGGAGTGAAATTTATTTCAGAATAAAACAGCTTCCCGCGTCAATTAGTCGATATGAGTGATCGGCCGTTGGCATGGGTAAGTATTTCGAGTTGGAGGTGGGTTTAGGTCGAGAGAAATGGAATATGATGTCTGCCAGAGAAGATAGTAATCTTGGTGAATGAGTTTATGTATTCTTCAGAACGCCATTGATCAGGATGGTTATTTTTTTTATTTATGTATATTTTATTATTTATTATTTATATATATATTTTTTATTATTACGATGTTCCTCTGAGAAGAGTAAGAAGAGATGTTTGTTTTGACACTAAGTTGAAGTTTTATAAGCAAGCAGAAATACTCCAGATGTCGCCAGCGATTTGGTTTAATAATTAGAATGCGCTAGCAAGCTGTTGGGGTTCGACAAGACCGAAATATGTACGGTAAAAAGAAAAGCTCTACTCCTTCTGCTTTACACACGCACAAATACACTTTCACATATATGCATACACAATCATATATATATATCTCCACACACCGCTATTCTCCCGCACATTTGCAACCGTTCGTAGTTTCTACACGCGTCAGTGCAATCGAATTTAAAAGTTGAATTATAAGGGTGTCTGGTTGTGTGAAAATGCTAAAATATTACTCTGTCACCACCACCACCACCACCACCACCACCACCACCACCACCACCGACCTCACCACTACCACCACAGCCACCACAACCACCACCACCAGCAGCAGCAGCAGCAGCGACAGCACAGAAATAGCAGCATCAACATCAACACCAACAACAAACACATTATTTAATGATTTAATTCTCTGAAAAGACAAACGCCTATATATATCGGTATCAGCCATGCTTGTTGTTATATCAGAAGAAGCAAAGAGGAAGAAACATGAAAATATTGAACGTCAAAAATATAATAGATAGAAACAAAATAAAATAAAATCAACGAAATGAAATAAAATGCAATAAATAGTTCGCAATCGATAAGATGTAATACATTTGGCATATTTTTCTTATTGATTTGTTTTGTTTAGAATAAACAGTTCAGCAATGCCTGAATTCAAACATTTCTTCGCTACCGGAGTAAATGAAGAAACCTCTTGGTGATCACACGACAAGCTTGACATAGCAGCTAAATCGCCATCACATTACAGTGTATTGGCTTAGAAACGGACACAATGAATTATGTGGCCCTGAGAAGAAAAAAATGAGGTAGTCTTGATAGGAAGTTCTTTGATCATAAGTCTGATTATAGCTGATCTTTGGCTCAACAACCAAAATAACAGCTACAACATTTCTCCATATTCTATGATACCTGGGGAAAAAAGCAAAAACGAAATAAGAAACAAATTATAATTATAAATATATATATATATATATAACGGGAAGCTTTATGAAAATAAACAAAAGACGAAGGCAGGTGGAAAACAAACGAACAATTGTATTAGTATGGCGCTCAGGAAATATAAATAAAACAAGTCTTTAACGTTTCGAGCCTACGCTCTTCAACAGAAAGATACACAGAGAGAGAAAAACACAGAAAGAAGGAGAGAAAAAAAATGCGTGCAGTAGCTAACGAATCAACATATATATATATATATATATATATATATATATGCAGACATATACACACACACACACACGCACTCACGCATACACATACAACCATTTAACCATGTAACTCCAAATAAATGAGTTGAATGTAATTTTCTTTCATTTGTCTACTCGTACACACACACACACACAACAAATAGTGAGGGATTATTAATCCGAGCAAAATACTTCATAAGCTCTCTGTTGGCACATCAGGCTAACACTATTGCTTGCATTAGTAAAGAACTCCAAGTAATCTTTTGGTAGTGTTCCATGTCATGGTTCATCACAATTCTATTTTGTATATCTGTGGATGGGCTTCAGATAAACTGGCTTTTACAGCGTAATTATATATATATATATATATATGATTGATTGATTGATTCTAGTTTCAGCTCATGAGCTGTGGCCATGCTGGGGCACCGCCATTATATATATATATAAATCCTTAAATCCTTAAAAATGTTTTAGCCCGAAGGCCGCAGCCATGCTGGGGCACCACCGCTGAACGAGCTACACTAATATGTGAATCCACCTCTGATATGTGGCACTTGATCAACAAGGGAGTTCGATGCTGCTGCCCGCATCTGCGTCTCCTGTCGTGAGGTAGGTTCATCTGGGACTCCCGACAAGAAGAGATCCAGTTTAGTTTTAAAAAAAACCACATCCACACCATGTAAGTCTCTCAGGCATTTAGGGAGGATGTTTAAGAGCTTTAGCCCTCTGAAACCCAAGCTGTTGCAGTATCTGGACCTGTATTTTGATGGTTGTGTAGCTTCTCTGAATTGCTTCGAGTTTTGCTGTTAGTTTTATATTGTGTGGTGACCATAGTTGGGAGCAGTAGTCCAAGCGGCTGAGGACGAATGTTTTTCAGAGGACCATCAGTGTCTCCTTCTCTCTTGTTCTGAAAGTTCGGAGAATCCATCCAGTTAGCCGTCTGCATTTTATCACCAGATTAGTAATATGCACTTGGAAAGATGCATCATTGCTCATGTCAATGCCCAGGTCACGCACTGATTTTGATCCAGGGATTGCAATTCTTCCTGGGCCAGTGTATCCAGTCTGCACGTCGTTTACCTTTGTGTGCCGGTAGCGCAGGGTCTGGAACTTACCTGCATTAAACTGCATGTTGTTGTCCTTCGCCCACCTATATATTGTATCCAACTCCTGTTGCAGATGCGCAATATTTTCAGGGTTTTGTATCGTGTGGGAGACTTTTGTGTCATCTGCATAGCTAGCAAGGGTGGCCATCATAGCAACTGAAGGCATGTCTGAAAGGGCCACTATGAACAGCAGTGGCCCCAAGACAGTGACCTGTGGAACACCGCTTGTTATTTGTGTTTCCTTGGAGGTGGCTCCATTGCTCACAACTGCCTGTCTTCTGTCTTTTAGGAAGTTGTGCGGCCACTTTCCAAGTTTTCCGCCTATGCCGAGACCATATATATTGCTTGCATTAGTAATGTATATAGATAGATAGATAGATAGATAGATAGATAGATAGATAGATAGATAGATAGATATAGATATAGATATGTGTGTGTGTGTATGTGTGTGTGTGTAAAGATACAAGTGGAAATAGCACAGGAGTAAGTCGAAGATACTTTAAGATGGAATTTAATAAAAATGACTTTCAAATTATATGCCTTAACATTTACGTATGTGTGGTGTGTGTGTGTGCGAGTGTGTTTGTGTGTGTGTGTGTGTAAATGTAATATGTGACAATTATTCAGTAGCCATGATAAAACTCCGAGTTTCGGATGTCGGGCTGGAAATCCAAGCCGCTGTCTCTTCAGTTATCCGGCCATCGGAAAAAATACTATGAAGATGACCGTTAAAAAAAGGGAAATTACGGTGTGACTGACCGTTTTGTATATATATATAAATATATATATATATATATATAAAAACTTATATATAAAGAACGTGAAATTCACGAATTGACAAACACGGAAAAACGGACAGTAATTCAGAGCCTTCATTCTTCAGTCAGAAACCGATTCATCATGGCAAATTTCGGCTGTTTAAGAGGCAGTGTATATATACAGAACTCTGAGTTTCACACGTTCCCGTTCGTCGGACAGTTTTTTTTCTAGCAAAAACTGTCCGACGAACGGGAACGTGAAACTCAGAGTACCAGGTTTTGTTGAATTTTCTGCTGCTTTAAATAGAGCATATTACTCTACCACTGGTATTGAGTACTCTTTTTTCCACTTGTTTCACATTATGTGTTTACTCCGGTTATATATATATATATATATATATATATATATATATATATATATATATTATATATATTAGCTCGGAATTTCTATCGAAGTTCTAAGGACTTAACACTGTTGATTCACCTGCTGACATGTGCACAGGTCCAAGCCTATGCATATACACGCGCACGCATATATACCCATATCTGCAAAGCCCCATAAGGCATACAGACGTATATATAGACATAATGAAACTAAGTTTAAAATAAGCTTGAGAGACTTATCACTGTTTGTACAGCCGATGCCACTAGTAACACCTCTTTTCCTTCCTTTCTTCCTTCCTTACTTCCTTCCTTCCTTCCTTCCTCTATTCGTTTTTTCTTTCTTTCTTTCTTTCTTTCTCTCTTTCTTTTTCCATTTCTTTCTTTCTTCCTTTCTCTCTGATTATCTCTGTCTATCTGTATGTTTGTCCGTCTGTCTGCTTGTCTGTCTCTCTCTCTCTAACACACACACACACAAACCTACACACACACACCACACACGCACACACACACACACACACACACACACACACACACACTAACAAGCGAATGAGCACGGCGAAAGAACTGGACAAGCATCCATATATCAGTACATACTGACATAAGAATCATTAAAACAAACAAATATAGTCACTCACATACACACACACAAATATGCACTCACACACACACACACATGCGCGTGCGCACACACTCACAATCACTCACAGAACCAAAAGCATTACACATTCGTAGACAAGCTTTTGTAGACATAAGCAAATAATCACATACGAAGGCACACACACACTCTACCACACACACACATAACACACACACACACACACACACACACACACACAAACAGAAAGAAAAAAGCACATGTACACTTCAAAAAGTTCGGAAGAAGCAGATGCACACGTTTAGTAAAACTGCTGAAATAGAATCACATAAATACGCACGCTCACACACAGACACAGACACACAGACACACATACACAGACACACACACACACACACACACACACACACACACACACACACATTCACATGCATAAACACTCACACACACGCACTCGCAAAGCCAAACACATACACACATGAAACACAACTCCTACAAAATAACAAAAACCATCTCAAGAAACACACACGCAAAACACACACAACACACACACACACACACCACACACACACACAACACACACACACACACACACACACACTCATTCACGCGCGCGCACACACAAAAGCACACACTCACACACTCACACACACATAAATATGCATACACGTATGCATAAACGGAAGCACATAGACTACATACATAAAAAAAAACACTCACACACAGATTGCAGTGTGCACACGTGCGCACGCGTAAACGTCTGTAATTCTCACTAGATCAGGACGTATTTTGATCCCCAGATAAATAGTGAGCCGATGCGGTATCGGTGTCGTGGTTAGTTATCGTATGATATTGATAAACTAAACGCCCTCTACACTTCCTTCATATTATCGGCTTTAGGGATCACCAGCTGCGACCTATCACGCGTTTCAGTTCAGCTTTTTTAACTGTAGCAGCGATCCTCGAAGAAGAGAAGAAACATTCTCTGACGAAACCGTTAATGGTGCCGTTGCTCTTGCAGTTATTATTATATACTCTTTTCTTTTACTCTTTTATTTGTTTCAGTCATTTGACTGTGGCCATGCTGGAGCACCGCCTTTTTTAGTCGAGCAAATCGCCCCCCCCACCCCCGCCAGGACTTATTCTTTGTAAGCCTAGTACTTATTTTATCGGTCTCTCTTGCCGAACCGCTATGTTACGGGGACGTAAACAAACCAGCATCGGTTGTCAAGCGATGTTGGGGGGGGGACAAACACAGACACACAAACATACATATATATATATATATATTTCTTTATTGCCCACAGGGGGTTAAACATAGAGGGGACAAACAAGAACAGACATAGGTATTAAGTCGATTACATCGACCCCAGTGTGTAACTGGTACTTTATTTATCAACCCCCAAAGGATGAAAGGCAAAGTCGACCTCGGCGGAATTTGAACTCACAACGTAACGGCAGACAAAATACAGCTATACGACGGGCTTCTTTCAGTTTCCGTCTATCAAATCCACTCACAAGGCTTTGGTTGGCCCGAGGCTATAGTAAAAGACACTTGCTCAAGGTACCACGCAGTAGGACTGAACCCGGAACCATGTGGTTAGTAAGCAAGCTACTTACATATACATATAAATAACTTCATAGTTATACATACACACACGTGCACGAGCATGCACACGCAAGCTATTACTCAGGGTTTCACGTAACCGATAATCAAATCGTTTTGAGTATTTGAAGCAAAAGCAAAACCGTAATTATTATTTAGTAATAATTGTTAAGGTGGAGGCGCAATGGCCCACTGGTTTAGGGCAGTGGACTCGCCGTCGGAGGATTACGGTTTCGATTCCCAGACCGGGCGTTCTGTGTGTTTATTGAGCGAAAACAGCTAAAGGTCCACGAGTCTCCGGCAGGGGGTGGTGGTGACCCCTGTTGCACTCATTCGCCCCAACTTTCTCTCACTCTTTCTTCCTGTTTCTTGAGTAACGCTGCGATGGGCTGGCGTCCCGTCCAGCTGGTGGGGGTGGGGGGAACACATGCACCATAGAAACCGGGAAACCGGGCCCATGAGCCTGGCTAGGCTTGAAAAGGGGGCATAAATATATAAATAATAATTGTTAAGGTGGCGAGATAGCAGCGTCGTTAATACGCCGAACACAATGCTTAGCGGTATTTCTTCCGTATTTACGTTCTGAGTTAAAATTCCTCCAGGGTCGACTTCGTCTTTCTTCCTTTTGGGGTTGATAAAATAAGTACCAGTCGAGCACTGGGGTCGATGTAATTGATTTACACCTTTACTCCGAAATTGCTGGCCTCACACCAAAATTTGAAACCAGCTGTTATTGGGTTGTCCGGAAAGTTCGTGCCGATTTATAATAGCTTACCTTTCGACTTGTTTTAGAACACAGTTGAGTCTATAAAATAAGATTTGACTACACCTCCATTTAGAGCACAGTTTAAGCTATCTTTTCGTGGAAGAAGGTTTATGTTCCTATAACCTGTGTTAATTCTGTAACCCTTTAAAATAGAAGATAAGAAAGTTCATTTTCGGCACTTGATGCTTTGGGAACAAGACAAAAATTACTGCAGCTCGGCTCGGATGTGTTACCCATATTCACCAGATATTGCTCCTTTGGATTTCCACTCATTCAGGTCACTGCAAAATAGTCTTAATGGTAAAAATTTCAATTCCTTGGATGACGTAAAAAAATACCTTGATGAATTCTTTGCCATGAAATCACCTCAATTCTGGGAAGAGGATATTTTCAAGTTAAAGGAAAGATGGAGACAACAAAATGGTTCATATTTAGTTGATTAAAAATGTAATGGCAAGTATTTATTGACCTTTTTCTTTCCTTTAAAAATCGGCACGAACTTTCCGGGCAACCCAATATTTAGTAACTCGGTCAATAAACATTTAAAGCCTATTGGCTAGGGCTTAATTACTATTGAAAAATGTCTAAAACTTATTGAGTAAAAAAGAAAACACCCTCTGATGTAACGGAACAAACATATACATTAAGAGCGTGTCAAAATTGCATTAAAATTGGGTGATATAAACTGAATATGCTCGTTGTACCTGGAATAAAAGTTCAACTAGTGAAAAAGGCACTATTAAAAATTAACAGTTGAAAAAAATTGTAATAAGGAATAGAACTGAAATTTAAATTGAACATTAAGACAAGGACGAATGAATATGTACCAAAGAAATGGCACTTCGTCGGTTACGAAGGCAAGGGTACCAACTGATTCGATCAGCATGATCGTAAAATTAATGTGCAAATGATTGAACACTCCACAGACACGCATACCCTTAATGCAGTTCTCAGGCCCTTTGAATTAGAGGTACTACTCATTTTTTTGCGCGCCGCCGGGAATTGAACTGACGACCTTAGGATTGTGAGCCAAAAATCCTAACCACTAAGCCATGCATCTTCACATGTAGCATATAAATGCAAAAAATAAAAACATTTAAATGAGCTTATTCAAGGGAGTTGGAATTGCAATATGTTTCCTTATTACCCACAAGGGGCTAAACATAGAGGGGACAAACAAAGACAGATAAACGGATTAAGTCGATTACATCGACCCCAGTGCGAAACTGGTGCTTAATTTATCGACTTCGAAAGGATGAAAGGCAAAGTCGACCTCGGCGGAATTTGAACTCAGAACGTAGTTGGAATTGCAATCATTTATTAAATACCAGAGGGAAATATGCATGAAAGCTATAAAGAAAGTGATGGGGAAGAAAACTAGAGAGTGTAGGGAGTGGAAGCAGGTGAAAAAGGGAAAAATTAAACAACAAAGAAGAAAATATGAGAGTTGAGTATGAGTTAAACTAAAAGATACTAACTGAACAACATGTATCTAATACGGATTGCTATAAGCAGAGGGGAGTAAACGATTAGAAAGTGCACAACAGACTACCTAACACAATATACTTTTCATTCTGATACTTCCTTCATTTTTCGACAAACAAGAAAGCGTTAATATTCTCCATTAGGAGTATTCTTCATTTTTATATTTTCTGACTTCTCTCTCGCCCGATGACGACATACTTAGCTTATGGAATCCTTACTCAATGTAGTGATCCATGCATATATGCATAGCTATTTAAGAAACAGCTGTAAGAGACTCTATATTCTCTATTTAGATTAAATATTTTTTCGAGTGATGCCAAATGTTCTGCTTCTTTATTCTTAATTTTTATCTACATCCATCCGCTCAAGGCGAAACCACTTCTAGCCACCTTTGATAGACGTTCTCAGCATTAAAATGTTCAGTTGTAGTTCAAGCTTGAGTTTTAGAGGTATGCCAAACTAAGCACTTATAGTACATAATTACTACATTACGTCAATTGACGAAAGCTCCTCGTAAATTCTCTCTCTCCCACCTTTCTCTCTCCTCTCTTTCTCGCTCCCGCCCCATCTCTTTCTTCGGCTTTAAAGTGTGATGTGTCATCCATGGGGGCCAAGCCATTTATAGATCCAAAACCACTGGTCACTCTATGACCGGACATGCACTCAACTGCATATATATATATATATATATATATATATATATATATATATATTATATATAAGGTGACAAAGGTTTAAGCGATTATCTTATGAACTTCATTAACTGACAGCTGTTTCTGCTCTATGATACAATAGAATGGTAGTGGAGAGCCTGAATTGCACTTCATATTCTAGGCTCTAATGAAGCTATAAGGTGTTACTCAGGCTCTCAACTATCATTCTACTACATCCAATGACAGAAACAGCTGTAAGCTAATGAAGACTATAAGATAATCATTCATTCCTTTCTTATTTCATTCTCATATTCCCGCTCGTTCTGACTAACGCTTCGTTATGAAGCTATGTATATTGAGTTCTACACCAGGTTATTAGTCCTGCAATGCCTAAACGATATATATATATATATATATATATATTGTGTGTGTGTGTGTGTGTGTGTGTGTGTGGTGTGTAGATGTAGATAGATAGATAGATGTGCACACAAACACTCAAATAATATGGGCTGGGGTGATGGGGTTATCATCAAGATTTCTTCGATGTCACTCGTTCATTTTTTTTTTAATTGTTCGTATTTGTATGTTCGTTGAACGTCATGTTTTGCATCTTTTGTTAGTTCATTATTCCTTCCTACCTTCCTGCCTTTCTTCTTCCTTGCTCCTTTCACTATCTCCGCCTTCTTTTTTTTTCTCTCTCTCTCTTTTTGTTAAATCCTAATTCAGTTTTCTTCTCCACAAATTTCCCACCAACGTCCACTCGGTGACACATTTAAACTTGCATTTCACCCCGTCCTCAACACACAGACACACGCACACTTATACACGCACACGTATACACGCACACACACACACACACACACACACACACACCACACAAACACACATGCACGCGCGTACACACACACACGAGAAACAGTCGCACACTTTCTTCTCACTTAGGTAACAGCAGCATTGTTAAAGCCATACACGTTCTATTTATTTATTTATTTGTTCTCTTCTTTAAACAATCACAGAATTGGACACGAAGGTCTCTATTGAGATTTTCTCTCTCTCTCTCTCTCTCTCTCCCTCTGTGTGTATTCACTTGTCCCAGTTTATCGGCTGCTATCTGCACAAAACGGGCTTTTCCCCTTATTTGCCCCAGTTTTTCGAGTGCGTTCTGCAACAAAATAAATAAATAAGTGATTAAATAAATAAATAACGAAATAAAAGACTGAAATATTCCTTGTTTTCCGCTCTACCAGTTTATCATTTGCACTACGCAAAACTGAGTTCTCCTCTTGCTATAATGCATCATATTCACACACACAGAGTCTCTCTATATGTATGTATACATATATATATATATATATATATATATATATATATATATATATATATATATATATATATATATATATATATATATATATATATATATGTATTGTGTGTGTGTATATATATATTATATATTATTATATATATATTATATATATTAATCCGTAATAATGAAGGGTGAAATTATTAATTTGGAATAATTATCAATTACACCAAGTAGTCTTCGGCATGTAAAAGCCTCATTCGAGGAAAATTTAAGTAATACTAAGCAATAAAGGGTTTAGCAACGAATTGCCTTCCAATTGCTGTTTTTACTGAGATCTCCCTTTTTAGTAGAAGAAATAGCTATAACTCTTTGACTGCTATTTCTAAATTCGGTATGTAGTAAGGCAATTCGTTGCTAAACCCTTTATTGCTTAGTATTACTTAAATTTTCCTCGAATGAGGCTTTTACATGCCGAAGACTACTTGGTGTATTGATAATTATTCCAAATTAATTAATTTCACCCTTCATTATTACGGATAACCATATTTTATCTCAGTAGATGACCACAGCATCTTGTTTTGGCTACACGCGGGTGGGAGGGGGCTGGTGACACAATCTTTTCATTCACAAATTGAATTGGGGATACTAGTTGCAGTTCTAGCTCGCTCTGATACTGAGTTGAGTTGGTGCCTTCTAGTATCTCACAATTCAATATATAATCATTTATGATTATAGTATCCTACGCTGAGAGAAAAGAAGTTTTGGTAAGGAGTAATTATTTATATTTAATTCTTATGCTTTCCTAAAAACTTGATTTCGAAACGTGCGTCCGGAGATAACTTAAAATTGTATGATAGATTGCCGTCAATTCATTCTCTCTTACCTGTTTGTGTCTGCCTTCAATTGCTGTTTTTACTGAGATCTCCCTTTTTAGTAGAAGAAATAGCTATAACTCTTTGACTGCTATTTCTAAATTCGGTATGTGGTAAGGCAATTCGTTGCTAACCCTTTATTGCTTAGTATATATATATATATATATATATATATATATATATATATATATATATATATATATATATATATATATATATATATATATATATATATATATATATATATATTCATTTATATTATATTGAGGGTACTACTATTCGTAGATACCAACACGCTAAGAGGGACCAATGCGGTCAAAACTACTAAAAATAAACAAAATTTTACCGAATGCAAAACTTCAAAACACATCATTTTAAAAATGATGTGTTTTGAAGTTTTGCATTCGGTAAAATTTGTTTATTTTTAGTAGTTTTGACCGCATTGGTCCCTCTTAGCGTGTTGGATCTACGAATAGTAGTACCCTCATATAATATAAATGAATATTTTCAAAGAGGAAAATTTACGGATTTTTTCTCTACGAGGTTTTTCACGCTGACTACTGATAATTTCTTCTAAAGATTTTATCCTCAATTGTTAATTAATATATATATATATATACATTTATATTAATGTTTGTTTTCATATTACAATAAAAATTTTACATTAAACTGAAGGATTACTCAATACATATTGTAGAGTATATATTTATAATTCTATAACACGAATAGTATTGACAGTAACAGCGAAGTTTCAGTCAACTAGGCCATAATCAGACCGCGGTGAATTTCAGTTCTTCTTGACGTTTTACAGTCTCTATTAAGTTAAAATCATCTAGGGTAAGCTGAATTGGACTGAATGATAGGTTAAATTTGTGATATGCTATTCTTTAGAATTTATTCATTCATGTTGAAATCAGGTGGATCAGCTTTTGATCTATCTATCTATCTATCTATCTATCTATCTATCTATCTATCTATCTATCTATCTATCTATCTATCTATCTATCTATCTATCTATCTGCACATGTGTGTCTGCATGCGTGCGCGCATGCTTATTTGCTCTATGCGAAAGAGTTCTCTACTACATTCCATCATCACCTCTACGTTATGGATATATATATATATATATATATATCACCGTGACCGACCAGGCTATCAGATGTTGCTACACATCGCTGGTCACAATGCGCTTCACATTGTTTTAGCCTTCAAATTACGCCCCCCCCACTGGCTAAGCGAGCAGGCCAACAGAAGGAGTGAGAGAAAGTTGTGGTGAAAGAGTACAGCAGGGATCACCACCACCCCCTGCCGGAGCCTCGTGGAGCGTTAGGTCTTTTCGCTCAATAAACACACACAAAGCCCGGTCTGGGAATCGAAACCGCGATCCTACGACCGCGAGTCCGCTGCCCTAACCACTGGGCCATTGCGCCTCCACACACACACACACACACACACACACACAACACACACATACATATATATATATATATATATATGTAGGTGTGTATGTGTGTGTGTGTGTGTATATGTATATATAATTAGGTGTGTATGTGTGTGTCTGTGTTTATCTCCCTGCCATTGCTTGACAACTGACACTGGTGTTTTTATATCTCTGTAACTTAGCGGTTCGGCAAAATAACCGATAGAATAAGTACTGGGGTCGATTTCTACGACTAAAACCCTTTAAGGCGGTGCTCCGTCATGGCCGCAATCAGTTGACTGAAACAAGTAAATAAATAAAAGAATATGTAAGTAGATATAGACGCACGCATGCACACTCACATGTATATATGTATACATTTTCTTCATTCTCTTCTCCTGTATATTGCACATCTGTACGCTACCGTATCATCAGGTGTATCTTCAAAATATTGGGTTGGCCACTAAGTTCCCGCTGTTTTTTAAATTTTGGAATTTATTGCGTTTTTAAATTTTGAAATCTATTTTTTTTTTCGAGAATTCCATTTTTGAATCATTTTGGAATCTATTTTTTTTACAAATTAGTTTTAGTTAATTTTTGTTTATTTTCAGATCATTAAAATGAAGTTAAGAAAAACGAGCATTTTCGACACCTCCTTCTTTTTACTTTTAATCAAGGTTCTAAGGCCGCAAAGCTGCTCGTGACATTTGTGCTGTGTATGGAGAGGGTGCCATAGCTGAAACAACCGCTTGTGCTTGGTATGCCAAGTTCAAAAATGGAAATTTTGACCTCAAAGATGCACCTCATTCTGGCTGTCCAGTTGAGTTCCATGAAGAGCAATTAAACCAACTTGAAAATCTTGTTGAACGTTGGGAAGAAGTTGCAAACAACATGGGTAAATACATTATTGATTAATTAGTTGTTATTTTTTCAAAAAATCTATTATAAAATAATAAAAAAAAACCGGCGGGATCTTAGTCGCCAACCTAATAGAATTTCCTTAATTGTCTAAGGAGAAAATTATACCTTTTTGGGAAAATGACTTTACCTCGTTTCTTGTTTTAATTTACCATTTGTTTCCTATAAAAGGAAAAAAAAATATCATGTACTTTACTTTATCGACCATTACCTGAATATAGAGAAGAAAAAACTTCTCTCTGGTCTTTCCTTGAATGTGTCGTCTGTTTCCTAGCAAATACTGACTTTTACTTCGTTCTCTGCTCTATTTTTTTCACCTATTCTCTCTAAATAATATCTCGCCTCGTTTTGTACTCAACTTTATCGTCTGCTTTCTGCAAAACAAAAAAAAAAAAAAAAGCAAAAAAAGATACATAAAGAGATTCAGCAAAGTAAAAAAAAACAAAAATAAAAACCAACAGTGATGTGTCAATACATGGTGACACAGAGTGTAAGCCGATATCACAAATCCCCCGGAAAAAAAAAATCACCCCTGTACCGTTCCTTCTTCCTCCCTCATCTGTTGGCAGAACACGTTGCCTTGGTGACTGCACTGAGGACATAACATATATTACGAACAACCATCAACGACATTCTCACCTTCTCTCTTCCGTTTTAATGTTCCTGCAACTTTTTACTCTTTACCTTCTTTGTCTTCACTTCAATATTTTCTCCATTTTTATGACTGCATTTTTTTTAATAATTTCTTCTTTGTCTTTTGTTCTTTTCTTTTCCTTCATTTCTCCCTCTTCTCGTTCTCTTCGTTCCTCCTCATTCTCCTCTGAATCTCCCCTCTTCTTCACACTTTTCCCTTCTCTTTACTTTTCCTCTTCCTACCTCCTGTTTCTCTTTTTGACTAGCACCATCATCGTCATCTCCAACTCCTGCTCTTTAATAATAATAATAATAATAATAATAATAATAATGATGATGATGATGATGATGATGATGATGATGATAAATAATCCTTTCTACTATAGGCACAAGGCTTGAAATTTTGGATGAGGGGACTAGTCGATTACATCGACCCCAGTGCGTAACTGATACTTAATTTATCGACTCCGAAAGGATGAAAGGTAAAGTCGACCTCGGCGGAATTTAAACTCAGAACGTAAAGACGGGCGAAATACCTATTTCTTTACTACCCACAAGGGGCTAAACACAGAAGTAACAAACAAGGACAGACAAACGGATTAAGTTGATTATATCGACCCCAGTGCGTAACTGGTACTTATTTAATCGACCCCGAAAGGATGAAAGGCAAAGTCGAGTTCGGCGGAATTTGAACTCAGAACGTAGCGGCAGACGAAATACTGCTAAGCATTTCGCCCAGCGTGCTAACGGTTCTGCCAGCACGCCGCCTTAAATAATAATAATTATTATTATTTCTACTGTATGTACAAGCCCTTGAAAATATTTTAGGAAAGGGGCTAGTTGATTACATCAACTCCAGTGCGTAACTGGTACTTATTTCATCGACCTCGAAAGGATGAAAGGCAAAGTCGACCTCGGTGAAATTTGCACGCAGAATGTAGCGGCAGACGAAATACCGATAAGCATTTCGCTCGGCGTGCTAACGATTCTACCAGCTCGTCGCCTTAAATGATAATAATAATAATAATAATAATAATAATAATAATAATAGTAATAATAATACGAAGAAGAAAAAGAAGAAGAAGTAGAAGAATGATGTTGATGAAGATAATAATAATAATAATAATAATAATAATAATAATAATAATAATAATAATAATAATAATAATAATAATAATAAATATAATAATAATATATGCCATGAGGTAGTACCAGACAGTGGCTCTCATGGCTTCTCATCTTAACTGATTGCAAGTGTTATCATGTACATTGTTTTGTCTTGGTATAAAAGATGGGCTACAGCAAATATTCTGCTCAATACCATAAGGTTTGCTTGTTAGTTGTTTGACCTTAACCAGTTGAGCACCTCCCTTAGTGGCTGACGATATGTGCATCTCTGACGACGAGCAGAAGTAGTGGGGAGTATCTTAGCCGTGTGTTGAAAGGAATTTTTGAAGGTTTGGATAATTCACCTTTGGAAACACGGGTGGTTCGTTCAACATCCTTAAACAACCCTTATTCAGAGCCCTTTTGAGCGGGATGGGCTACTCGACCAGAAGAAAATTCTAACTGGGCTCCACCTGCAAGGTCATGCGCTGTTTATCTTGATATGAGATCACCATGTCGTACACACATGGTTGTGATGCATGTACCTGGTGTACCCTTATCAGACGGTAGTCATGATGGGTATACTACTACTACTACTACTACTACTACTACTACTACTACTACTACAACAACAACAACAACAACAACAACTACTACTACTACACTACTACTACTACTACTACTACTACTAATAATAATAATAATAATAATAATAATAATAATAATAATAATAATAAAGACACTCGGCAAGAAACGGAAGCAAATTTGAAAAAAAAAAAAAAAAATAATAATAATAATAATAAAAATTATGATTATAATAGCAACAATAACAACAACAATAACAATGATAATCGATATAAATAAATGAATAAATAATGGTTTGGAAATTTTTTTCTGTGGTTCGGTTTGGGTGGACCTCTATGTTCAAGGAGGTACAAAGTTCCATCTAGCCTGATTCCCTTTTTTTGTTTCCGTAAGCACCTAGGCTGTTGCTCCATATACAAGGATTGGATCTACCATTGAATCAAAAATATTCTTCTTAAGGTTGTCTTTCAGGGTCGATTTCCAGACAACGCCCAATTTGTTTTAGGGTCAACCATACTTTGACTGTCCGAGCTATTAAATCCTATACAATTGAAGCTATCTGAGAACCGACGTACGTGAAATTATCAAATTTATTAACAGGAGTTTCAACTGATGCTGGTATTGGATTTTGTGATTTGATCCATCACCAAATAGAACGGAAAGATCTAAAAAATATGAAAAGCTAATGAAGAACTACACGTAACAGTAAAAATATTATATATGATAGAAAATAATAAGAGAAATATACGTAAAGTATAATGAAACGCACTTATGTCTTTTTAAATATACCTAAATATATATTTTATCTTCTATCTTTTACTTGTTTCAGTCATTAGATTGCAGCCAAGTTGGGGCACTCTTGAAATGAAAGTAATGAAAAAATAATTTTGGTGCATTTAAAGGTTTTTACGATGGCATTGGATGAGTTCTATGAGAGATCTGAAATCTTAAAGACAAACAGAAACTGGTCTGCAACCCTGTCCATCGACAGGATTGCAACTGCCAAACAACGTGAAAAGATATCGGAAGTTAATCTATTCGTCTGACACTGAAAACTTCGCAAATCCCTCGTTTTGGAGCTTTCCTACGAGAAAAGTCTGTATGAACTTAACTAGTGTATAAGAAACAACGCAGACATCAATTCTATTCAGTTGTTTGGAAACGAAGTCTGTGAAGTTCTGCAAACATAGAATATGAATTTAGGAACTTTATTGTTCTAAACGAGGCGTAAAAATCTTACAAGAAGATAGAAGCATCTGAAACGTAAAAAATAAAACTTGAACTCAGTCGTATATTTAATGAAACATTTAAAAGAGAAAAGCTACTCTCCGCGCGCGCGATCACACACACATCGATATATATATATATATATATAAGATAAGTTATGATTTTACTTTTCGTTAATATTGTTAAAATTTATTGGATTATTTATTTGTTAAGATACGTATATTTCTATATTTATTGTTTAATTATTATATCTTCATTTATTTTATAGTCTCTTTGACCTGACGAGTGACTACATATTTTAAAATAGAATTAAGATTTTAATATTATCGATTTAAATATATAGTCACGAAACGCGCGTAGTCCGTTTTAAATTTATTTAATTTAGTGATTTTTTAGAATAATATTTATTATAATAAATATAAATTCTTTGTATACGATTTATTATATATAATATCTTACACGATTAATTGAATTACTTAATAGAGGTTTTGTCTCTTAATTATATATATATATATATATATATATATAAGAGTTTGTGTGTGTGCATTCCAAAACCGAATTGCTGATTTTGACGTATGGGGTATGAAAAAATTCAGTAAGCTTTTGCCTACCAGCTAAACTATATTTTCATTCACATACTTGCATTACAAAAATTAAACATTATCATTTTTACTTTAATCACCTATCGTAAACGACATCTTGTACCATCATCACCACCACGATGATGTCACATTTTCTATATGGTGTGTTCGCGCGTACTTTACTGACAAGTACATGTGTATGACGGTGTTTGTGCGTGTCAGTATACTTACATTTTTGCGACGAGTACCACACAGACACACACATGCACACACACACATCTAAAGACATTGACACACAGGGGGACAGAGATAGGCTTGAGGTGTGCGTTAATGTATATCCGTGTGTGTATATGTCTTAGTATTTGCATGTGACTTTACGCCTCATCCCGCAGTGAAATGCGCTGATATTGAAAGTTACAACGACCAGGTTTCATTAGAACGTGAAAATAGTCTCACACTTTCAAAATTACGAGACTGACACGCGCAAATTTAAAACTCAAATCCAGTTGAAATGATCTTTTTCTATTGTGTAATTTGTGTTTGTGATGAGCATATTTAAAAACCTGATCTTCGATATAAACTTTTTAAAATGTTTTCCCAGAAATCCTGTCCTTTACCTCTTCTTTCTAGCATGTCCGAGGTGACATTTCCGCTCCGTCGCCTTATTTTTGTCCTAATTTTTTTCCGATTCCTATGTTTGCGATACAGGGCATTAGGATTTCACCCACAAAACACATTCTCTATATTTTAATTTTCTCCCTCTCCATACCAAATTCATGTTTTACGTTTTTCAAATACTTTTTCTTGATAATCCATGGAGAATAAACAGAGAGTATGAATCTTTAAGAATTTTACCCATCACCTCACCACGTTCAAAAAGCTACACACTCCCAATATTTAACTTTTAGCTTTTTGGAAAGTGGGGAAGTTTCTTCGGATATATTGTCGTTTACTTGTTGTTTCTGGCAAGTCGGGTTTCTGGTGGTGGTCTGGTATTTTTTAAGTTTGCTATTTCAGTAAAATTCTACGCATACGGGAAGCATCAGACAGAAGTGAAAGGGAGTAGGTGATGGGTGAGTGAGGTAGGGGAAGGGGAATTGAATGTTTCCTTAAGAAAAATTAAACTATAAAAAATATGTGTATTTCCCAGATTCGTAATCCCTGTATTTTTCTACGTAGATAACAAAAAACAAAAAAAAAATCGATAATTTTACGAATTAAGATATTGCGGTGAGGATGGTGGAAAATTAAACTTTTGAAAACGTGATTTCTGGACAAAATCGTATTAAATGCCTTTTATACAATGAAACAATAAATAGTTTGAGGTCATTCTTAAATACAGAAAACACTTTCATGCAAACCCATGTAAAGTGAACCCTCACCTTCACTTTTAAACAAACAATAACTTCCATTATGCCATTAATTTTATGTCAGCTGTGCCGATTCTGCCCATAAGAAAAGAGTAAATAATACAATGTGCCTGCAGGTTATAATACCCGGGTAACACCGTGATACATTGCTAGTGTATATGTATATATATATATATATATATATATCACTCTATCTCTGTATTCGAGCACTATTTTTTCCACCTTGTTTCGCGTTTATGTTCTTACTCTGGTATATATACATACATGTATATATATATACATATGTATATGCACACACACACACACACACGCACACACACACACACATGCACACACACACACACACACACGCGCATATATGCAGACATATACACCGCAAAAACACGCATATATATATATATAAACACGCATATATATATATATACATACATATATACACACATCTATATATAGACACGTATACATTTGTATGTGTGTGTGTGTGAGAGTGTGGGTGCATGATCATATGCTTGCACACGCACACACACACACACACACACATGCACATATATGCAGATATATACACCGCAAAAACACGCATCTGTCACGCACTCGCCAACGCTGCTATCATAACTGAGTGTTAGCTTTCTGACAACCTACAGAGCCAACATTAGTCCACTCTAATATTCACAAGGAGTCACTGCCCTCTCCCAGGCCCTCCAGGTCACACAGACACATACGTATACATGCACCCATGCACGCACACTCTCTCCATCATACACACGTGTGTATACATACACAAGCACATACACTCACACACTCGCACCTTTAAGCACCTACACCACACAGACATCTGTCACACGCCCTATCTTGCCCCCTATCAACACACAATGCTGACAGAGTTTCCTCTTCACATATTGTTCTAACAACCTGTGAACCAAGATAAATAATGGTTTATCTATATATACTCTGTTCCTCGCTCATTTAATCCACTCTCACTCTTACACTTGAAATGTTAAGGTGCATTTATATTCATATATATACATATATAATATATATATACATACACACACACACACACACACACATATATATATATTATATACATATATATATATATATGTGTGTGTGTGTGTGTGTGTGTGTGTGTGTGTTTTGGACCAAAACTTCTAGGTTGTGCAGTTGCCAGCGAGGAGACTTTACAATATCTGGCCCAGTATATGGTCGCCGCGGCGAGCATGTGGGCGCGAACCCGGGCTGAAGTCAACGGCAGCTGCAATAGCTTCATGCTCAAGCATTGTTGGCGTTTTGTATGGGAAATGGATAGTGATGGTTTCCCTCGGCAGCGAGTAGACAGCAATCATCGTGTATGTGTGTGTGTGTGTGTGTGTGTGTGTGTGTGTGTGTGTGTGTGTGTGTGTTTGTGTGTGTTTGAAGGCACGTGGCCGAGTGTTTATGGTGATGCACTTACGATCGCTACTAGATCGTAGGTTCGATTTCCGGACAGGGCAGTGCGTTATGTTCTTCAGCAAAAGACTTTATTTCACGTTGCTCCAATCATTTGTAAATGGATAACTCTGTATCTGAATGGTCTTCTGGTGAGGTGGAATGTCGGCCTCCTCGTCTAGCTAGAAGAGAGAATCATTTGAAAGCTAAAATAATGCGAAGGGCAATATTACCAGCGATATATAACATCCAATAATCTGATCCATATCGTGATATATAAGGCCTACAAAGGTGTGTATATATATATATATATATATATATATATATATATATATATATATACATACATATACAAACATATATAAATATATATATTAAGACTCAGGTGAGTAGGGCATTTAACTGGTAAGGCACCAGGTTGGGTCAGAATTAAAATGTATGCGCAGCAACTATAGGCGAATACAAACATTGGTGCCGAAGTACAGGCAGAAAGATATTTAGGTTATGTAACAATTAATAGAACCCAACTGAGCGTATCATCAGCCCTTTGGCTAATTCAGAAACGCACATTATATTATGTATAAATATGAAATACTTCGAGGCTTGATGTCGTTAATATTCAGTTTTAATAGTATAATACATAAGAAGGTCATTCTAAGGAATCAATTTTCATGGGGAGTAAGTACTAACTTTTGAGGTCAGTTTAAATTGTTTAGAGATTTTTGACGCATAAAGAGTGGTGAGAGGTCGGGTGTGTCTAAATGGAGGATGTACAAAGTCCTCAAGCTCTGACCGCCCAAGGCCATTATGACTGCAAGAGAAAAAAGTGAGGAGACTGCACATCTGTAGCCCAGAGACTGAAGTCTGTTTCTGAGGGGATCTAATCTTAATCATTCGAGTGGCTTTTGTTTCGATACCTTTCAGAATGTCTCTATGCATAGCGGTAACACCATCCCAGGTATAGGCGCTGTACTCTATTGTGGACCTTTCCTGAGCTTTGCAAAGTGTAAGGAATTGTTATGGGAATAAATATTTTCTAGCCCTGTAGAGAAGTGATAGTCCCTGTGTGTGATGCTGCCCTGACTATATCAAGAATGTGGTTTTGCCTGAAGAAACACTCAGGGATAGTAAGGCCAAGCATTTTGAGTGACTATGAAGATCGTTGCTGAGCGTTCTCATGTTTAAGGCAAGTGCGATGCGATTGTTTTCTTGATGAGTTGTGCTTTATTTTTGGCTGTTATTCTTAAAAGAAACAATATTTGCATAACCCAACAAGAGGATTTTCTGGGGGTCTCCGTTCAGCGTTGGTTTGACATATGTTGTTTAGGTTACGAATACATATTTCAAGGTCACAGAAGGTTAGGGAGGAATAAAGTTTATATAATCTGCTTAAGAATTGATTATGGCCGAGGTAGTTGAAAGTAAATCTTTGATGCTTAGAGGAAAGTGAGTTGCAGGAGTGGGGGCAAAGCTAAACCTAGAGATCACTGGAGTCACATGTAAGAGGTCCATAAAGACCTCCGTAAACACGTGCGCTGAAGGGCGTTCCAACAGGGAGCAGCTGATCAAATAGATGAGAAATAAGTGGAGCCAGTAGATGGAAGTTTTAATAGAAGATTCACGTGATCGAAGGCTTTGCTTATGTCTAGGGCAACAACATTGCATTTACGGAACTTCTCTGTGGTGAGTGATACAAAAGAGGAGGTTTCCAGTGGATTTGGCTCCGCGGATTAGATGTAACCGGAAATCATTTTAATAGCTACCTCCTGGGAGCACTTCTCGTTGAAAGTTTCCAGATTCTTATTGTTTCGGCAGCACGTGGTCTTTCAGAGACTTTGAAGGGATACAGAGGCCAGTCTCAGGCGATTTAGAATCTCTCATGCAGTCCAGTGTACAGTCGTCATACTTCCTAGATATCTGAATTGTGATGGTACGACAACATATTTATGTAGTATGAACAGAGAAAGCTGAACGAAAAAGGGCGTGAAGTTTACCATTAATATTATCTGATATCAGTCCTTGGATCGCTAACTTTTAGGCTAATTCAAGTATAAACTGTAACGGCTACTTTTATGATGACTCCTAGGGGTACAGGATCTTAAGCTTCAAGGATACAAGTATCAGTATATTACAGTTCTACGATTCGTTCAGAAGTGAGATTAGTTAGAGATTTGCATTTTTGTGATGTCGAAAAATAACGCTAATCACTTGGATTTGAAAGAAGTGATTCAGTTTGCTTTGTTCTTCCTTGAAAAGCCACATCATATCAAAGATTTTACATCGATAATAGGTAGAACGTCCGTTTGTCTCTGAATTAGCCACACAAATATATTAACACTTATATTAGTTTGTGAGTGTTTGTATTTCTAAACCAACATTTGTATGTGTCTACATGTATAAATACAAAACACGAAGTATCGAAGTAAATAAAAATGTTTCAATCACTTTGTATCACATGTGTTAAACCCTACGGTATGTGTATTTAGTATGAGTAACACAATTTCGGGATATCTTCGCTTGACCATATTGTAGTTGCTCATAATGAACCCCATTACATTCCCTGTATATGGGAAAATGTGGACAAAACTGCCTACGAAAATTGAATCATATATTTGTTGATTACCTTTCAAACACGTTAACCATTACTCTATATCAACGCGCCCCTCACTTCTTGGTAATTGAAATGAGAACAACACATACACATATTCCACTGGACCTGCTATCCCTTCATATTATTACACAAACTTCGTTGGTATTTTGGTAGCTTCTAAACCTCCAGCGATGATTGTCTCATTGTTACCAACACAAACAAGTTTCATATCAGGGACTCCCATTAATCTTGCCAATGAGTAGAACAGAAAGTACTTCGCTAAGGAGGTCAAATGAGACTGAAAGTAATCCGTTGTTTTCACCTGATGGCTTAAGTAACAGATCCATTCTAATTCTGCATTGTTCTATATTTCCAAAATTTCAGTTCATTTTTTTCATTGAAAACCGGTCACATAAAACATCTCTCTTACTTATTTTTACCCAAACCCAGCGACAGCTTTTAACTACAAATTTTTTGCAATTCACTTTACAATATATACATACATCTAAACACAAACACACACATACGCACGCATACACACTTGGATATTTATTAATAGGAGAAACAGAGCTCAGTATATGAGCATGTATACATTTTCTATAGTATTAAATCGACAGAAGGTTGCTAAAGTACTCAAGGGCCGAGAAAGTACTATGCACGAAACCGCTGGTCCTTGAATCGCTTCATAACTTGCAGCTGATTTACCATAATAAAAAGTGTGTGTGTGTGTATGATTGAGCATTTCTGTATGTTTTATGTGACCGGTTTTTAATGTCTTTTTCTATTCAAATTCTCGTATTTGCTAATGAAATATAAATTTTTTAAATATTTCCCACGTCTATGTCAGCATTTCTGTTTTTAATCGACTCTGTAATCCAGATAGATGGTCTTTAGTGGCATTATTGTTCTGGTTTTATACGACTCGATTGCTTTCTTTCAAGTCACTTCCGAATCAATAGCCTAATCGACAAAATAATGTTAACAGAAAATTATATTCACTGAACTTGTATTATGGGATTTGGTACACTAAAATCTCCCAAGTTATTTACGGAAAGTAAATAATCACGGCTGTTACTAACACTAATAAAGGAGTTGGCAAATCTGTGATGTTCTGTCATAGTAAACGAGAAAGAAATTAGTACTTCTAGGAAAAAAAAATTGTCTTCTATAGATTTAGATATATAAATTGTTTCCAGATGAAGGATTAGCAAGTGCTCTGTGGTTGTAACGAAGGTCGTTTGACCTCTATGATTAATAAGCTATTTTAGACGTTAATCATTTGACTGTCTAAATCCAGTATGTTTAAAGTATATTTTACATAGTAATATGAATATATATGTATCGAGTTTTCTTATTAATTTTAGTTTGATACAATAAATGTTATGAAAATATAAAGGAGAAAATAGGACTTGGAATAGAAACAAACTCTCGTTTAGTTGCAAAAGTTTGAATGTACTTTGTATATAATCGGGAATCAACAAGGCTAAATATATCCTTGTTTTTGTAAAACAGTGGACTTGATAAGCAAAACACTACTACTATGTAAGACAGATTTAACACTAAAAAGTAAAATAGATATAAATTGCGAAGGATATTAAGAATTAGGAAAATGAATCTTAGATTGATCAAACACCAAACATTAATCGGATTAAATCCTTTAAGCCACTAATCTAAAGACACTCATTTATGACTTTCATATTACGGTTGAATATCTATGCTGTGATATTCTGTGATCCAAGTTTTGTTTTGACTCGTAATTTTAGCGGATAAACCATATAATTTAAGGAAGGTAGTCTGTTTGTCTCTGTTTCTGTCAGTCTGCCTGTCTGTCTCTATCATTATTTTTTGTGAGAAAACAGTCCTATGTTCTTGGCTGGAAAGTGATCTGACCTGAGACCGTATTTTGAAAACAAAGCTCGTACAGCGTAGAAGATACATACCAACCGTTCAAAAACACACTAAAAATTTTAACTTCATTTAATCATTTATTAATTTCGTGTCAAAATTTTCATCGAACTACATGCGACCTGGTCACTACCACAATTCCTTCGCGAGTAGTTTAAGGTGAGGCTGTTGGTCAGCATATATAGACTCTAGGATTTTGAATAATTTTTTTCTCGATTTATAAGGTCAGTCATTACTGTTATCATCGCCTGATATTCCTTGTAGGTCACTTAATTCATGCACTCTCTCTTCCTTCCTTCTCTCAATCGTATATTTGCTGGTCCTTGAGAAACAATGTATCCAAAGTCGTTATCTGAAATGGCTTGCTTAAAATATTTTGAAAGTTGAACTGTGCGTATTTTTATTGTATTCAGATAAAGAAATATAAACATAAAAGATTAACCATTTGAAAACAGAAAGGAATTGGATAGAAAGTTATCTTCAACTCCTCGGAAAACATTAATTCTGTAAAGCTGAGAAAACTTTTTTCCTAACTTGTAGATACTTCTTCAAAACTCAATCTATTTTCTATGTGTGAAAGTTCAATTCTTTTATATCTAATTTAGACTACTAGCCTCGAAATATTGATAACGCGTGTGAAAAATGAGAAAGGTTTTTTTTTCATCAGAACATTAAAGGTGATCAAAAAGGAGATCAAAAAAGGACATATAGATCAGATAGAATTACTTAAGATATATTTCGTACAACATTTACACTTATATCTTTAATAAATGCTGAATGACCGTAAATATTGTTCAGTAAACCTTAATTATCTGGACGCAAATTAATGAATTATTATTATTAACGAGATTAACAGAATCTGCGAACCTTACCAAACCGCTGTTAATTTTTAGCTTAACTGCCATGATTATTATTCTCTTGAGAAAATTTTATTCGCCATTACGGAAAAAGAAAGAGATAGAGATTGCATGTGGTTGCTTGGTCTGCAAGAAATGGCATCCAAATCTCACTCGATAACACCATTTCGTCTTAAAAAATGAATCAAGTATATATGTATAATATATTCCTGAATACATTATACCTTAACGAAAGATGGAATGAATGATCAAGGTTTCAATGCTTTCGATCATAGGTCTTTTCAACGAGGGCTGCCCTGGAATTAAACTGCAACAACAAATAGCTATTCTAGGCTCTCAAGTATATTATTTTATACGCCGTTGGTGAATAAATATATTCTGTTCTGCTGTCAACATTATTAAGTCAATATTCACTACTGAGAATTTGATACCTGAAAACAAAACGTTCTTGGTTCGCTATGAAGTTTACTATATTCTACCTATGTATCCTAACCAACGATCAAAAGGAAAACTAACTGATCAACTGTGCATAATGACATTATTTACATTATTTACATTCGACGGGTATTTGTTCTTCATCTTGTTTGTTGTTAACATCACATTTCGACTGATATACCCTCCAGCCTTCTTCAGGTGTCTTGGGGAAATTTCGAACCTGGGTTCTCATTCCTGAGGTATTTTTCGATGTTGTTGTTGTTGTTGTTGTTGTTGTTGTTGTTGTTGTTATTATTATTATTATTATTATTATTATTATTATTATTATTATTATTATTATTATTATTATTATTATTATTATTATTATTATTATTATTAGTGTTGCTGGTGTTGATGTTGTTGCTCAGGTCACTGCTTGAAATCGAAGTTGGAATCTTGGGGTTAGTAGCCCTCGCTCTTAACCACTACGCCATATGCTCACGGACGCATGGCGTAGTGACATATGGCGTACCTTAGGAATGAAAACCCAGGTTCGAAATTTCCCCCAAAACACCTGAAGAAGGCTGGAGGGTATATCAGCCAAAACGTGGTGTTAACAACAAACAAGATGAGGACAAATATCCGTCGAATGTAAATAATGTAAATATTGTACATAATTCCTCATCCCTTAAATATAGAACTGTGCACAATGAATACACTACGAGCCAGTTAGACAGCTTTAATATGGTCGCTTGACTTGCTAGCACTAGCTGCCAACTCATTCTCAAATCGTTCACTCAGCGTTTTAAGATCGGTTTCATTGAGTATACAATCTGAGATATCCGAAAGGACAGGTTAGACACAACTGGAATTTCTTTGGTCAAAGCACTCCCCAATGAGGGTTGACCTTAGCCTAAACAAAAATAACAAAAGTTGAAAAGTAACATCAATAAGTAGGCACTATATCATTTACTCGATACACCATTTTTTTTTCTGCGTTTATTCTGTTATTTTCTAAATTTCATTTATGGTTTTATGAAGTTAAATTCCAAGAGAATTTATATACGCAGACGCACACACACACACACACACACACACACACACACACACACACACAACACACACACACACACACACACACACACACAAACACACACACACACACACACACAAAAAACACAAACACTCACACACATATTGATTGATAGATAGAGAGGTAAATAGGTAGATAGATAGATAGATAGATAGATAGACAAACAGTCAGACAGACAGACAGACATAGATAGATAGATAGATAGATAGATAGATAGATAGATAGATAGATAGATAGATAGATAGATAGATAGATAGATAGATAGGTAGGTAGGTAGATAGATACATGCATACATACATAAATGCATACTCCACCTCTACCCCCACTCTCAACCTAACCAGCACCCCACCCTTGTTTTCCCCACTCTCACCTCCCCCACCTTCCAACACCATCACACCGTACCACACACCACTACACCATTCACCACCATGCCACACAACACATCACATCACAACACACCACCACGCATACATCAGCACTGACCACTTCCCAGACCTACATTTGCACCCCTACACATACACATACGCACACGTCAAGATCACCAGCCCTCTTCCACACGCACATACAAATTCTCTTATACACACACACGCTCACCATCGTTTTGGGATCACCGCTACTTTATTACCTCCCCTGCTCCCTAGTTCTCCTGTGTGACCCTTCTGTCCGGCATTCACCATGATAGATCGCTAGCCACTACACATTCTTTGGTTTCTCTCCTTGTTTCTTTCTGTGTTCCTTTCTGTGGAAGAGCGTAGGTTCGAAAAGCTAAAGACTTCTTCCCTTCCCGAGCGTTATACTAATACATCTGTTTGTTGTCTACACCACCTGTCTTCGTCTTTTGTTTTTTTGTGAATTCTCCCTAGATAAATAGATAGATAGATAGATAGATAGATAGATAGATAGATAGATAGATAGATAGATACATACATACATACATACATACATACATACATACATACATACATACATACATACATACATACATACATACATACAGATAGACAGACAAACAGACAGACAGACAGACAGACATATACGTATGTACGTGTTGGTTTCTCTTAGATCCCCGAAACCTAGCAGTTCGGAAAAAGAAACCAAAAAAATTATTTACAAGGCTTAAAAATTAAGTATAAGGTTCGCACTTTAAGGTGGTGTTCCTGCATGAGGCCAGTGCCTGAAAATGATAAAACATAAAAAGTAAATAAATAAGGGCCAAAACTATAGCGTTTACATTAGCTCACATGCTTACCAGAAAGATGAAACATAAGAGCATTTATACAGAGGAAGAATCAGGTGGTAAATGAAAATCCGTTGAAAATGTAAACCCAGTTAGAAGGTCACAAGAGTAGGAAAAGGAGAATTTTGTGAGGAAAATATAAAAAAAACAAGGAACCACAACAGGTGAGTGTGCATAGGGTTTAACAGGAATGCTCATATATACATACTTATATACATACATACATGGACATACACACACACATACGTATATACATACTTACATACATACATACATAGATGTGTACGTATATGGGTGCGTGTGTATACTCAAATAGGTAGGTATACTTGTGAGTGTACGCGCACGCAGTTTCGTGTTGTACATAATTTTATGTATTATATATATGTGTGCGTATGTGTATCTAGCTATCTATATATATATATATATGTGTGTGTGTGTGCATGTGTGTTTATATATATATATATATATAAACACACATATATGCGCACAGATGCGCACGTATACATACATTCATACGCGCACTTGTACGCACATGCACACATGCACGCACACATGTGAATGCGTGTATATATATATATATATATATATATATATATATATATATATACAGATACAGACACACGCATACACACGCACACACACACCACACACACACAACACACACACACGCACACACACACAAACATATATGCAATAAAATTCAAACAAATTCTAAACGACCTGATAGCGGTGAGAGAAAAGAGAGAAAAAAGACAGAAATAGGAGGGAGCGAGGGAGGAAGAGAAAGAGAGAGATAGACAGAAGGAGAGAGAGAGAGAGAGAGAGAGAGAGAGAGAGAGAGGGAGAGAGCGAAAGCAAGAGTGTGTAGATGGGCAATGGTTGTTACATTGAGATAATGATTGACACACGATAAATAATGTATGTAAGACTGTGGGGGACGAAAGGGAAGTAGTATTCACATTGTTTATAGAAGCGGGTTTTTCTGCGATAAACATTTCTGTATGATGACATACCCAGCCCAGCTCAGCCCAAACCATTCGCTTTCTCTCTGTTTCTGCCTCTCTCTCTCTCTCTCTCTGTCTCTCTTTCACACGCACGCGCGGATGCGCACACACGCACACATACGCATGCACACGCACACGTACACAAACTCTCTTTCTTTCTCTCTTTCTCACTCTCTCTCTTTCTCTCTCGCGCACACTCTCTCACACATACATACACATACAAACACATTCACTCCCTGTTTCTCTCTCTCGTTTTCTTCTTCTATTTCTTTATCTCACATACATACATATTCTCTCTCTCTCTCTCTCTCTCTCTCTCTCATACACACACATATACACGCACGTTTTCTCTCTCTCTCTCTATCTCTCGCTAACACTGTATCTCTCTCTCTCCCTTTCTCTCACTCTCTCTCACTGTCTGTCCGTTTCTTTCTCAGACACACATACACACACTTCTCACTCTATCTCTCATACATATACCTGTTCTTTCTTACCCCCTACATACAACACGCTCTCTCTCTCTCTCTCTCTCTCTCTCTCTCTCGTTATATATATATCTCTCTGTCTGTCTGTCTGTCTCTCTCTCTCTCTCTCTCTCTCTCTCTCTGTTACACATACACGTACACATACAAACGACCTCTTATCTGACTTTCGAAAGTCACGCAGTTCAATACTAAATACATTGTGAAGGAGAATAAAAGAAAAGGAAGGAAAGAAAGAAAGAAAAAAGGAAAAGAAAAGATATGGCGAGAAAAAGGAAGAAAGAGCATGGAAAGTGAAGTTAAGATGAAAGACTGAAACCGGAATTAAAGAGCGAAATTGGAGCAGAAGAATAAGAAAGAACGAAGGAAGACAGTGAAGAAAGAAAGAAGGAAATAAAGGTGCTACAGAGAAACGAAAGCCGAATAAGAGGGAAAAGGAAAGTAAAGCAACACAAATGAAGATAGAATGGGTAAGAGGGAAAGAAAGATGGCGGACTTTAAAGGAAAACATGGGAATACAAAGTTGGATCAAAAGACAATATAAAAAGAGAAAGAGACAAAGAACCGGAGAAGAAATGAAAGAGGAAGAAGGTAAGGAAAAGAGGAAGAAGGAAAGCTAAAACCCATGGTTGAACAGATAGAAGAAACAGAAAGAAATAATAAAAGGTAGAGGAGAAGGAAGAATAAATAGGAGGTGAACCCCCCACCTTTCATTGGCCTTCATTGGCTCGTTATGAATTATTCAGTCTCAAGTCAGCTCTCATCAATCAGACCAATGATCAAAGATGTTCCAGCCACGACCATTCTGTATTTTATTCACCCATTGTGTGTCTAGGGCCAGTTTATCCGATGTGTCTTTCATTTTTTTTTCTTTTTTAAAGATGGTATGATACAATTTGGTGGTAGTGGTAGATTAGACTGGTATTTCTAGCCTCGTCCAGTGATCATGTAGGGAATCTCATGCTGGCTGTTTTTTTTCCTTTTAAATTTTAACCTCAGATTAGTCACGATCGAACAATTCTATGATCGAAGGCGTTCTAGCCATGACCATCCCACCTTTTCCTCATACATGATAGCAACAACTGCATTATCCAGTATGTTCTTGCTTTTCTTCTTGTTTTGGAATTGTGTGAGTTGAGGAATTATTGCTATTTTTAGCAGTTCGGGTGAGTACGTAGAGGCTCCCTCCACTGCGGATATATCACTCTTATCTATTTCTTTACTACCCACAAGGGGCTAAACACAGAGGGGACAAACAAGGGCAGACAAACGGATTAAGTCGATTATATAGACCACAGTACTTAACTGGTACTTAATTTATCGACCCCGAAAGGATGAAAGGCAAAGTCGACCTCGACGGAATTTGAACTTAGAACGTAACGGCAGACGAAATACGGCTACGCATTTCGCCCGGCGTGCTAACGTTTCTGCCAGCTCGCCGCCTTATAACGCTCTTATCTAACTGGAATATCTAATTTGAAGTATAAAAATATGTAATGTAGTCGAGGGGGAGAGAGTATAGTAAAATATAGAGAAAGATGGAAGATAAATAACGAAAGAATTACCGCGGATAACGTAGAAAATATTTTGAAGTTCAACGTACGTATTATCGTTTTTGGCCGGGTGGCGTAAGTCAAAGGAAGAAAATTGGTGTCTATGACATTTTTTCAATCTTCTGTTGGACGGGAAACATGGTGACTGTTGAACGGGAAACAAGGAAAGAATTTTCCTTACATGGTTTGCTTTTCCAGTATGAACCGGTGGATGAAGATATCGAATAATCTATCGCCAAACTAAAGATCTGGTTAGAATATTTCTAGAGTGTGTAAGGCGTCGAGCGGGCAGAATCGTTAGCTCCTAGGGCAAAATGCTTAGCGATATTTGTCTGGTTTTACGTTCCGAATGCAAATTCTGCCGAGGTCGACTTTGCCTTTCATCCCTTCGGGGTCGATAAAATAAGTACCAGCTGAGCGCTGTGGGTCGATATAATCGATTTATCCCCACCCTCGACATTGTTGAACTTGTGCCAATATTTGAAGCCAATATTTCTAGAGTGGGTTCTGCTAAAGACTTACATGCGATAGGGTAACATTTGTAATAATATAGTGTAAGTTAAATTATTTAATTGAAATTATCTGAATACAAAGCCAAATTCTAAAAAAGAAAAAAAAAGCTTTTAGGGATGTTTAAAATTTTAAAACAACAAACAAAGGAGTTAACTCCCCAAAATTAGCTAATTAATATTTTTGGGGCAACATAGACAAATCAGACTGAAGTGGATCTAGACTTTTTAAGACCTCATCTGCGTGAAAAGAAAAAACAGATTAGGTTTCGGTGTTATTAGACTTCGTCAGCGAAACATATTCAACTCAGTTGGTAATAAACTAAAAGTAATCAATTTACAGAGAAAATTGGAATGTAGAATCGTTGATTGTAAATATCAACAATATGACAGCGATGAAATGCATCAGAGTAGCACTCTGCACCCTATATACAAATACTATCTCTCTTATGAAATATAGTGAGGTGAATTACTTAAATTAGTACCTGACAAAAAAAAAAACTCACTTTAAGGGTGTTTAAAATCCAAAATTACCCATGGCTAGATGTCGTTTTCATTCTCACCTGCGGCGAAATATATGTTCTTTTCTATACATTTTCTTTTGTAGCTTAGACATGGGTGAAAGTATTGTGCCCATGATCTGTTTTCAGGACCTCTGAGATTGTCGCAGACAAAAAATATCACACTCATGGGGTATAATCAGAGTTGGCCTAAGTTGTGGTGGTTCACGTAGAATTATTTGTAAGTGCTCTTACAAATATAGATTTAAAATTTTTTCCCAAGGAGGTAGAGTTTCGAATCTAATACTAAAGTGTTCATCACAATATGCAAGCAAAATATACAGCAAACAGACACTGCACAAAGGTTTCAAATTCTTTCATGAATATGTTTAAGAGAGTGGTGGTGAGAAGAAAAGCTATCTTCATTATTGGCAATGAAATCGATACAATTTTGTTACACACACTGATTGCAAAATAGATATATAGAAGAAACTCCAACCGATACTGTTGGTTTCCTCTAAATGTAACAAATTTTCTCCCAATTAACTGAAGAATATGAAATGTAAGAACAGATGCTAAAACTGCACACATTATTCTCAAACATTTTTGTTGATTTTACGTCTACAAATGTTTTATATCGCTTTCCTATATTTTTACACAATATTATTTTCTATAGACAAAATTGACAAGAAATTTGATCTGTCTGTATTTAAACGATCTCCAACACATAACATGATACACCTTATTCCTTGGAGTTCCGGGCAACTGCCCAAGATTCCAATAACATCAGTTAAACCTTGGTCATAGGGGCAGTAAGAACCAGTATATCATGATATCGAATTATCTAGTCTAAGACTTAGGGTCACGGTTTGACTGATTGCAATAGAGTGTGCTTAGTGTCGCATCTAGGCTTAGCGAGACATTAAACCACGTAAAGCTTGGAGGTTTCTCGTTCAAAAATTACATTTAGCAGTTCTTACAAAGTTGAAAACATGCATTTTAATTATTTTGGAATTGGAAGAGACCTATTTTGCTGCTTGTATGGCTTATACCTAAATCAAACGTAGCTGGTGCTTGTTTTATCGATCTAGAAGAAACGAAAAGCATAGCTTACTCCAGTAGGATTTGATCTTTGAAGAATTTAAAGAGATGTAAATAAATGCAGTAAGCTTATTTAGTCCTTTCCTGTATTGTTACTGCCACTCTGCTGCCATATTTAATGATACAATAACGAATAGAGAATATAAAGAGAAATATATATATATATATATATATATATGCAAAGTAAAAATACAAACACTATAGGGAATTGAAAATATCAATAAAAAAAGAGAGAAAAATGATAAGTGAAAGAGAAATATTACTGAAGGAACGTGAGTTGGGGTGGGGATTGATCGAGATAAAAAATATCAGTGAAACAAGTACACAAAAATAAGATAAAATAAAATATTATAAAGGAGAGAAAGAAAGAATATGTATGAAAACAAAACTTTCGACGAGATAGTAATCCAGATTTAAAATGCCATTAGTCTTTGAAACGATCAAAATGGTCTATTTGTACAGCTATTTCCTACATCCAACACCGTCACCTCTATCTGACAAAGGCACTTGGTTGTGTTTAGTTAAAGAATAAGTAAATTTTCATGCCGTTATGATTCCATCTAGAAATGGGCTGTCTATTGTAAATGATTATATGATAAATCGAAATTTACTGAATTTTCATGCATTTTGTCAAACTGCAGTTTGAAGCGAAACATAAACTGCGATTTGGATTTCTATGTAAAGGAAAATATAACACAAGTGTGAGATATATAGAAAAATGAGATTATAATGTGTGAAATACTGTGTGATAAGAAAGAAAGACAGGAAAAGAGGAAATGAGAGAGGGAGAAAGAGAGAGAAAGAGAGACTGAAAGAATGAGAGAGAGAGAGAGACAGTGTGTGTGTATGGGTGTATGTGAATGCACGAGTGTCTGTATGTGTGATACAGAAGTGTGAATAATCATATTACTATGATATATCAACTTTGCAGTGTAAGATATATTAATGCTGGAATGATTTTACTGTAATGATAATTTTACTGTATGTTGCTATGGTGATTTTATTGAGGATTTGTTACTGTTGCGATGGTATTACTACGATACCAATTTTATTTATCCGAATGAAATATGGCTTTGTAAACACAGACACACCATGGTCTCAGAATTATAAGAAAGGAATGAAACTGTTAATGTGTGATGTTCATGCCCTTGAGAAAAGAAAATAGCGACATAAGTGATATGAAATCGAAAACTATTTGCAGAAAATCGACTGGCCGAGAGCATTAATACTTCTCTAGGCTTGCACGCAGACGTTGAGTGTCAAGAATTTATAATTCTGATCAAAGCGATGAAAAAATCGATGTTCTTCAAGTGATACGTGAGAAAATTTGTGAAGCGGCCGGACTTAAAGGGTGTAAGATAAAATATGAGACAGAAGTTTTATTCTTTGATTTGGTAGAAAGACCTTATATTTTGGTGGAAGACTGAAAAGCGTTTTTGGATAAAAGGGGAAAATGTGAGCAAAATTTACGGCCCCATCATGTATATAAGATAAAAATGAAAACAAAAGAAAAAATGACGAAAGAGAATATTAGCGACTTAAACGAAGAGAAAATATTTGAAAGTATGTAATGTTCTTGGTTTACTGGAAGCTGATTTCTCATTCTTTGGCTAGACATCAAGTAAAACAAGATAAAGTCAATTCTGATTTTTGGTCTTGGGAAAAGTGATTTCGTATGCACACGCGCCTCGTGCGTAAATTTTCGTGTATTATAGTCGTTCTTTAGCTCCCGAGTCAACACTGATCGAGTACACCCAAGATGAAGGCCTTTGCACACGTGACCATCTCATTTCATCAGGATTAGTTTATCGCCAATATGGTTACCTTTTTCACTGCAGGTATAACGATGACATCGGAGAGCTCTTAGTGGCTCGTGGTTTGGTATTTTTAAGAAAAATTAAGCGGAGAACGTTATTTCTTTACCTACATTTTCAAAGCGTAGACTGCTTGTAAATGGTTTTTCTTACAGTTGAAGGTTTGAGAGTTCGTTGTCTTGCTCCTCGATGATCTCCAAATAACGAGAGTTATGTTAATGAGTGTATCTGCACAGAAACAGTGCCAGATTTATGCTCATATACTCTTTTTACTCTTTTACTCTTTTACTTGTTTCAGTCATTTGACTGCGGCCATGCTAGAGCACCGCCTTTAGTCGAGCAACTCGACCCCGGGACTTATTCTTTTGTAAGCCCAGTACTTATTCTGTCGGTCTCTTTTGCGGAACCGCTAAGTGACGGGGATGTAAACACACCAGCATCGGTTGTCAAGCAATGCTAGGGGGACAAACACAGACACACAAACATATACATACACATACATATATATATACATATATACGACAGGCTTCTTTCAGTTTCTGTCTACCAAATCCACTCACAAGGCATTGGTCGGCCCGGGGCTATAGCAGAAGACACTTGCCCAAGATGCCACGCAGTGGGACTGAACCCGGAAACATGTGGTTGGTAAACAAGCTACTTACCACACAGCCACTCCTGCGCCTATGTAAAAATCAATTGATTATAATTCCATTTGTATTAATATAACATTTGCCGTTTAGTATAAGGACGTATAGAAATTATATTTCTGTTTTTATTATTTTTATTATTTGTTGCTGAGTCACTGCAGAGAGCTAGCGGTATATAAATACCAGTTGAACAATGGGGTCGATGTTTACTTACAATATTTTATGGTATGAGTTCAAACCCAATAGATCCAACTTCCTTTTCGGTCACCGAATTTTTTTTCTTTCTAATTTAGGCACAAGGTCACCAGTTTTGAAGAAAGGAAGAAATCGATTACATTACATAGATTCCAGCTCTCAACTGGTCCTTATTTTATTGAGTCCGAAAGGATGACGCGTAATGTCGACCCAGGCAGCATTTGAGATCAGAATGCAAATAACCGGAAGAAATAACACTAAGCATTTTGTCTGACGGGGTAACAATTGTGCAAGCATCAGCGGTCTTCTCGTTCATCTAAGATTAATAAAATATGAACCAGTTCAAGCCCTTGAGATTGTCAGTCAGACGTCTGATGTTTGGAAGACACTGGTCCTGAGCCTTAATAACACTTTTACTCTTACATTTTTGCTGTGATCCCCAAGCCGAGTGATGTTTGTCGTTTAGGGTGAATATTGCAGTTCTCAATTTAAATTAATTTTCTTCGTTACGTGATTCAGTTCTTTCTTTAGTTCTTTAGATTGTCTTGTACCTGCTTTCTGCTCACTATATGCGTTCAAACTAAACATTTGGTAGACGGAAACTGAAAGAAGCCCGTCGTATATATATACCATGTATATATCTATGTGCGTGTCTTTCTGTCTATGTTTGTCGTCCCACTGCCACTTGACAACTGATGTTGGTGTGTTTACGTCCCTGTAACTTAGCGGCTTGGCAAAAGAGTTCGATAGAACAAGTACCAGACAACGAGAAAAAAAATGAAGTCCATTCGTTCGACCAAAATTCTTCAGCATGGCCACATTCTAATGACTGAAACAAGTAAAAGATAAAAATTAAAAGGTAATATATATATATATATCTTTTACTTTTTATTTTTTATATATATACAGGTCGACTTTGCCTTTCATCCTTTCGAGGTCGATAAATTAAGTACCAGTTACGCACTGGTGGTCGATGTAATTGACTTAATCCCTTTGTCTGTCCTTGTTTGTCCTATGTTTAGCCCTTGTGGGCAATGAAAAAATAAGAAGTTTCCTTCCCAACCACTTGGTTCCGAGTTCAGTCCCTGGGCAAGTGTCTCCAAAGTCTTGTGAGTGAATTTGGTAAAAAGGAAATTGAAAGTATCTAATATATATATGTCGTATTTTCTCTGTGTGTATGTATGTTTGTGTTTGTGAAAAGTTTCATTAGGGATGATCTGGACATGCTCAAACACCTCCCGAAAACAGTTAACGAGGAGGCACTCCTGGTATCCTTTGATGTCATCAACCTCTACACCAACATTCCACACGAGTATGGTATAGAGGCAATTGACTTCTGGCTAGAAAAACACCCAGAGACATTCCCTGACCGCATTAACAAGTCTTTTATTACAGAATCTCTTAAGTTCATTCTGACAAACAATTTTTTTCTCTTCGACGACACACACTACCGTCAAAAATGTGGCATTGCGATGGGTACCAAGGCTGCACCAGTCCTTGCGAACCTCATAATGGGTTACTTCGAACTGTCACTCTATGAAATATCAAGCCAGAAATTTGGACATTTTTCCACACCTACCTAATGGAAAACTGGAAAAGGTATTTAGATGATTGTTTCATCATATGGAAAGAACCTTATGAAAAACTCCTGGAATTCAAAACCATACTAAACAACATACATCCCAACATCCAATTCACTATGGAATTAAGCAAACATCATCTCCCATTCCTTGATCTCCTAATTATAAAAACACCTAAGAACCAAATCATAACAGACATCTACCACAAACCTACAGACTCACAACAATACCTCCTCTTTAGTTCATGCCACCCAAAACACACCAAGACAAATATCCCTTTCAATTTAGCTAAAAGGGTATGCACCATTGTCTCGGATCCAAAAACACGAGAAATACGCCTTCAAGACCTCAAAAAACACTATTACAACGTCAATATCCCTCCACCCTTATAGAGTATGGAATAAAACGCGCCAAAGAACTAGACAACACTACACTGAAAACCACCCAACCTAACACCAAACACAACCTCAAAATACTTCCATACATTTCCACCCACAACCCCCAAAATATCGAAGCATACACCACAATCATACAAAACCTCAGTCTACTGTCAACAGACCAAAAATGAAAAACATTATAAATACACACAAAATCCTCAAATGCAAAAGGCAACACAAATCTTTAAAAAAAACTCTTGACAAATGCCAAACTTCACACACCACATCCACCCCCAACAGTAAAAAAATGTGCACGCTCAAACTGTGGTACCTGCCCCTTTCTACTTGAAGGCTCTGAATTTACCTTCAAACAAGGTACGAAGTTTAAAATCAAGACTAACTTCTCCTGTTCCTCCGAGAACCTTATCTACGTTCTCACATGCGCTGGTTGCCAACATAATTATGTTGGACAAACGAGTCTCCCGTTACGTAAACGAGTAACGGTGCATAAAGAACAAATAAAACTCCCGGAATACCGACAAATTCCACTGAGTGACCACTTAGACTCATGTGCTAAAGACTTAAACCCCAAATTCTATATATTCCCCTTCTACCAATGTAAAGACGGGATCACCACACAGGAGAGAATTAACAAGGAGAATCTCTTTATTGAAAAATCCAAACACAACTTAATATGCAAACTCCTCGTTGATCAAACTTCCTTTCTCTACCTCACTCTTCATGGATGGACTAACACAAATATATAAAGATACCATGCATTCATCACTTCAAGCTAAAACTTATATTCTTTAAATATCATTTTTACTATTGTTGTTATTACTATCATTTTTATTATAAATGATATGACAATTTGAAATGCAATTGTCTATGCAGATTTATATTATTAGAAAATAATATAAATAAAGTGTTAAAATCTGAAAGTTAAGTTAACAAGCAATTATATAAAAAAGATAATGCAAATGAAGCTAAAATGATAGTTTTATAATTTGGGTTTTATTGAAGAACTCAAAAGAGTTGTCTCCCCTTACCCACAACACAGGAACTGAAGAACCAGGACCACAATTACTACTACTTCCTGTCCTGCAACATGCTGAATTAACAACACAACACATCACATGCTCTTAATCCCTTTGGATCTTAACACCTCAAGGTAATTTTTTGGTAAACAACCATAAAACTCAAGATACACAACGAACTCACAATGTATCGGAGAACTTATTTTTTAATTTTTGTACATTTTATCATTATTCTTTTACAAAAAAACAATGCAATTTTCTTTTTTTCCCCTTTCTAATTTTTAAAATAACTCTTAAAACATAAATATTCTTGACAAGTCATACAATGACGAAAACCGGTTGAATAAATATATATTTATATATTTTATCATTTTCTCATTTTATTAAAATTTTCTTTCATTTGAGCATTCTGCTTTTTTAAAAAAATTTTTCCTTACTTATCATTTCTCCACGTGCGGTCAACACAACCCCACCATTTATTGATCTATATATATATATATATACTGTTATCCCTCACCACGAAGGACTGCAGGCCCTTCGACACTTTCTTGACCTCCGCTCTAACCCTGTACCTGACACCTCCACACTCATTCGTCTGGCCGAACTTGTCCTTACTCTGAACTGCTTCTCGTTCGCAGGCGAGTTCTACCATCAGGTCTCGGGAGTGGCCATGGGAACACGAATGGGCCCCAACTATGCGAACCTGTTCGTTGGCTATGTTGAGGCCCAAATATTCTCTAATTTCACTGGTCCCACTCCTGAACTATATGGTCGTTACATTGACGACATTATCGGTGCCACCTCACTCTCCCGTGAACATCTAGATTCCTTCCTCTCTTTCGTCCAATCTTTCCATCCAGCCCTCCACTTCACTTCCACTATCTCCAACACCTCTGTCTCTTCCTCGACATTTCGGTTAGCATTCTTCACTCCACTCTTACCACCTCCATTCACTACAAACACACAGACTCACACTCATACCTCAACTTCTCTTCCTCCCACCCAGAACACACCAAGCTTTCCATCCCCTATTCCCAATTCCTCCGTCTACGTAGGCTCTGTAGTGACGACCATGACTTTGAGACTCAGTCTCAACGTATGGCTCACCACTTCACCCTATGTGGATACCCCTCACCACTATCCACACCGCCCTTGCCAGAGCACGGTCCGTGACCGTGTATCTGCTCTCTCTCCCCGAACCCGCCTGTAGTCTCCCGCCTCCCTTTTCCCCTCACTTACCACCCCACGACCCTACGTCTCCAACGCACCATTCTTCGAGCTTTCCGTCATCTCCAGTCCGACCCGTCCACTTCACACCTCTCTCTAACCGACCCTCCCCTCTTTCAAACGAGCCCACAACCTTCGAGTCCTTTTGGTCCATAGCTCCTTCCCTGACCCTAACCTCCCAACCCGGCTCGTTTCCCCTGCTCCCGCCCACGTTGCCGCACTTGCCCTTACCTCTCCAACACCACCCTCCTCACTAGCACCCACCATCGACCCTATCCCATCATCCACTCCTCACACTGCACCTCCAGCAATATTATCTATTGCGTCTCTTGCTCTCTCTGCCATTCCCTGTACATCGGACAAACGGGACGCCGCTTGGCTGACGGTTCGCGGAACACCTTCGTGACATCCACCTTGCGAACGACACACCGGTCTCACGCCATTTCGCTCCACCGGTCACTCCTTGCAACACCTATCTGTGTTCGGTTGTCCTTACACAGAGGCCATCCGGATTCCCGTTTGCGCCGTGAACAGGAATTAATTAATCTTCTCTCTTCGCTCTTATACGCCATTTGGTCTCAACTCTCACCCCCTCCTCATCTAACCCCCTCTCCCCCTCCTCACCTATCCTTCCCCCGACCCCTACTTCTTCAGTCCTTCACCCTTTCACCCCTACTCCCCTTCCCTTCTTCCCTCTTTCTCCCTCCCTCCTTCCGTCTTCCCCTTCCCTCTGCTCCCTCACTCCCCTTCTCTCTCCCCCTCTCCCTCTTTCCTCCTTCCTCCCCCTTCCTTCTCCCCCTCCTCTCCTCTTCCCCCTCTCCTCCCCCTATTCTTCCCCTCTCCCTCTTCTCCCCCTCCCCCTCTTCTCCTCACTACACCACACGACTTTACACATCACATCATATATGATGTGCCATACTGATACATACACCAACTAATACATACTAATACGTACTAATACATACTAATACATACTAATACATACACCAACCCTATACATACACGCGTTCAGACCCCTCATACGCACTTATACTCTCTCGTACACACACACACAGACACACTTATACATACTAATACGTACTAATACATACTAATACATACTAATACATACACCAACCCCATACATACGCACGTCCAGACCTATCCTACGCACTAATACTCTCTCACACACACACCACACACAACACCCTTATACATACTAATACATACTAATACATACACAACCCTATACATACACACGTCCAGACCTCTCCTACGCCTTAATAGCTGGTCATTCAACCCTATTATCAACCCTATTATCTCCCCTTATTTCGCTCTCGCGTCTCATGTTTGATCTTTGACCTCTGGCCGAAATCAGATCGCCATGTTGATTCGTTAGTTACGGCACGCTTTTTTTTCTCTCCTTTTTCTGTGTTTTTTTTTTTCTCTCTGTGTATCTTTCTGTTGAAGAGCGTAGGCTCGAAACGTTAAAGACTTGTTTTATTTATATTTCCTGAGCGCCATACTAACAATGTTTGTTTGTTTTCCACCTGCCTTCGTCTTTTGTCTATTTTCATAAAGCTTCCCGTTATTATATATATATATATATAATATAAATATATATTATATTCGCAGGAGTAGCTTGCTTACCAACCACATGGTTCCGGGTTCAGTGCCACTGAATGACACTTGGGCAAGTGGCTTCTACTATAACCTTGGGCCGACCAAAGCCTTGTGAATGGATTTGGTAGATAGACAGCCTAAAAGAAGCTCGTCGTATATATATATATTATATATATCTATAATATATATATAATATATATATATATATATATATATATATATATAATATATATATAATATATATTAGATATATATATATATATATATATATGAATATTATGGATGTATGTGTGTGTGTATATACGTCCCCGTAAGTTAGCGGTTCGGCAAAAGAGACCGATAGAATAAGTACTAGGCTTACAAAAGAATAAGTCCTGGGGTCGTTTTGCTCGACTAAAAGGCGGTGCTCCGGGAAAGCCAAAAGAATGAAAGCTGAGAAAGGGATGGGGAGAGAGAGGTTAAGAGTGCACATCATTATTAATATTAAGAACATTCTTACTTAGAAATGGATGCGTGCGTTCCGTCATATAATAAATTAATAAATAAATAAAACATATGCATATATACATACATATATGTACGTACCTACCTCTACATGTATATATACATGCATATATGGGTATAGGACACAAAATAAAACGTCGAACACAATGAGAAACAAAAACATAAACACAGAACCAAGGAAATGGACATTTTTATTATATATATATACACATATGGAGGCGCAATGGCCCATTGGTTAGGGCAGCGGACTCGCAGTCGTAGGATCGTGGTTTCGATTCCCAGACCGGGCGTTGTGTGTGTTTATTGAGCGAAAACACCTAAAAGCTCCGCGAAGCTCCGGCAGGGGGTGGTGATCCCTGCTGTACTCTTTCATCACTCTTTCTCTCTTTCTTCTGTTGGCCTGCTCGCTTAGCCAGCGGGGTGGCGTCGTTCGAAGGCTAAAACAATGCGAACGCATTGTGACCAGCGATGTGTAACAACATCTGATGGTCTGGTCGGTCACGTGATCACGTGATATATATATATATACACACATATATATATATGTGTGTATGTGTGTTTGTGTGTGTGAGTGTTCCAAAATAGTACAGATCCGTTCCAAATTAGCAATGCGAAACATTTATGATTCATTTCTGGGGACGTATACTTTCATTTTCTATTTAGTTATAGGAGCGAGGACATTACACTTTTGTTACTAGCGCGAGGATTGGTAACGTTCTTGTTGTTGTTAATATCGATGAATTTATTTAGCGTTGTCATCAGTGTTTATACGAGCAATTGGTTGCATAACTGTTATTTTTTTTTTTACATATGTGTGTGTGTGTATACAGAAGTGTGTATACAGAAGTGTGTATACATGTGCATGCATGTGTTCCTATGTTTTTGTGAATTATTATTTGTTCCTATGTTTTTGTGAATTATTATTTGATGACGTTCAGAATGATGATGTAACGACCTTTTTAGTGTTTGTTATAAACTTCATTTTCGTTATTCTGATATGCTCACACTATCTAGTGAGTTTTAAAGACCATAACGTGATCCAAGCATTCACTGTTCAGGAAATGTCTCTCTCTCTCTTTCTCTCTTATTTTACCATTATTTTTATCCAGCATTTTTCTGTTAAGCTTGTTTCTCGTTTTCGTTTCGTCGGATAAGAGTAGTTCTAACACGTTTTTATCACATAATTCCAGGTTTCTTAATAATAAACTTTCACAGACTATAAAGAAAAGGTAGGAAAAAAAATCTGTATGTCGTGCACTCACAAATGGTTACACGTAGCCTGTGAACGTATATATATATGTACATACATACATAATAATATATATATATATATATAATATATATATATATATAATATATATATATATATATATATATATATGTATATGTATATATATATACATGCATACATATATATATACTCACATTTCATATATCATGTGTATATATATATGTATACATATATATATATATATGTATGTATGTATAATATGCATATCAGTTTGTTTATGCATGTATGAATGTATGTATATATATATATATACATACATATTACATATATATATACATATATGTACATACATCTATATATATGTACATATGTCTAAATATATATATATATTATATATATATATATATAATATATATATATATATATATATAATGCTGTTACTGTAAATGCGTAAAATATGCTGATGACATGTTAAGAGGAGTAGCAAGAGTGAAATGCAGAAATGCATCTACAATATCTGACAAAATGCAAGATATGGGAGAAAGAAATTAAATATCCAGAATAAACACCCCCCCCCTACCAAAAAAAAAAAAAAGGATTGCTTTCATGACATTGAGAAACAAAAATTGCAAAAATATTGCTAATGATTTATTGAGAATTTAATGTTAAAACAGGACATAGTGGCAGCCGGTTGAGAAATGCTTTGTTGAATTTAGTTGTGCTCTTATATAATATGAGTTCAAAATACACCGATGTGCAACGGAACGTTTGTCATTCTGGGCTTGGTGATGCTGTTATGCATTCTGACCCAGGTTGGTCCTCTCATTGGGCAGAATGAGATCAAAGGGGTTCAAGCTATTCTCAGGCTGTTATACATTGAGAACCAGATTGGTCCTTCCATTGCGCAGAATGTGATTAAAGAGTTCAAGCTATTCTCAAGCAGTCTTTTCGTAAAATATAGTGCATCTAGAGCTATGATCTATTATAATTTTACTTTCTTTAAAATAATGAAGTGATTCTTATGGAGACTGCACTGTTATTTCTAGCTTGTCATTAGTTCTGGAATTGATAAAAGGAAAGATCAAGTAATGATTTAATACACTGCGGTCAGTACGTAAACTGAACAGCACAAATCGACATACCTAGTTTTTTTATACCGGTTTCAGTCATTGGCTGGAATGCTGAGACATTGCGTTCAAGGGTTTAATAATCTTTAATAATTATTACTAATTCAAAATAAATTCATAATTTTATGAAAATGTTGGACGACATTGAGTAGTCATAGGTTCCTTGATGTAGACTCCTTACAACACTCTCTCAGAGATGTTTTTAAGTTGAAGTTAACCAGCATATCTTTTGTCATACGGTGGAAAGTGCGTGCTAACGATTCTACCACCTAGCCGATTTATACACACACACACACACACACACACACACACACATAATACTAGCTAATATATAAGTACTCATACATACATACACATACATAAATATATAAATACATACATACATAAATAAATAAATACATACATACATACATAAATAAATAAATACATACATACATACATAAATACATACATACATACATACATACATGCATGCATACATACATACATACATACATACATACATACATACATACATACATACATACATACATACATAGAATGCTATCTGCAGGTTAGCTCGTACCTCAAAGGTACGTATTGGTGGAGCACTCTAATGAAAAATGGATACCTGCTGCCGGTGCGGCCCTCATACCCTCCAGTTGTCACAGCCTTGATATTCTACCAAGTAAAAAAACACGAAGGGCCGAAAGAGTGTCCTTGTCTGCTCACACCTACATAGGTGTCTACGAAAGTTAGTGAATGTATTGTACATGCGACTTAGTCATACTGGCTTGCCAATAGTGGCTATATTGCATGATTCGACAAATATGTATTTATATGTACATATATATCTATACATCAAGGCAGCGAGCTGGCAGAAACGTTAGCACGCCGGGCGAAATGCATAGCCGTATTTCGTCTGCCGCTACGTTCTGAGTTCAAATTCCGTCGAGGTCGACTTTGCCTTTCATCCTTTCGGGGTCGATTAAATAAGTACCAGTTACGCACTAGAGTCGATACAATCGACTTAATCCGTTTGTTTGTCTTTGTTTGTCCCTTCTGTGTTTAAGTCCCTTGTGGGTTGTAAAGAAAAAAAGTATTTCGTCTGCTGTTACGTTCTGAGTTGAATTTCCGCCGAGGTCGACTTTGCCTTTCATCCTTTCGGGGTCGATAAATTAAGTACCAGTCACGCACTGGGGTCGATGTAGTAGACTTAATCCTTT
>NC_042997.1:173501755-173509255 GCF_006345805.1 Octopus sinensis
GCATACGTGCATACCTATGGTAGAATGCGAGGAACCGATGCAGTATGGGTCGAAACGATCGTTGTGATTAATAATCTTGTGAATTCCTTTTTCTCTTTCTTTCATTTGTTATATACACACATATATGAATACATGAATACGTACATACATACATACATATATACTTACGTGCATACATACATACGTGCATACATATGGTAGAATGCGAGGAACCGATGCAGTATGGGTCGAAACGATCGTTGTGATTAATAATCTTGTGAATACCTTTTTCTCTTTCTTTCATTTGTTATATACACACATATATGAATACATGAATACGTACATACATACATACATATATACTTACGTGCATACATACATACGTGCATACATATGGTAGAATGCGAGGAACCGAAGCAGTATGGGTCGAAACGATCGTTGTGATTAATAATCTTGTGAATACCTTTTTTCCTCTTTCTTTCATTTGTTATATACACACATATATGAATACATGAATACGTACATACATACATTCATGAATACACCTAGAGATTTGTTCGTATGTCTTCCAAATTCACTCACCTGGCATTGGGCGGTCAGGTGTTATATTGCACGATATTTGGTCAAAATGCCACTTAATTCATGATTCTTGAGATAATCTCATCTTATGCGTTCTGTCCTTATGCGTTTGTAGACGTTTGTTTACTTTCTCTGAAAGGGATGACAATTTCAATAACTCAAATATTAATTTTGTACCTTATATAGTGTACGTTAATTTGTCACCAATCTGCGTACGTCCTCAGCTCATTTTTCTCATACAGATACACACATCGCATATATATGCCAGGCGGCGAGCTGGCAGAAACGTTAGCGCGCCGGGCGAAATGCTTAGCGGTATTTCGTCTGCCGTTACGTTGTGAGTTCAAATTCCGCCGAGGTCGACTTTGCCTTTCATCCTTTCGGGGTCGATAAATAAAGTACCAGTTTCGTACTGGGGTCGATGTAATCGACTTAGTCCCTTGTTTGTCCCCTCTATGTTTAGCCCCTTGTGGGCAGTAAAGAAATATATATGGATCAGGAATGGGTGTGTGTGCTTGGATTTGTCCGTGTATGCGTGGGCGCTTCAGTATGTGTAAAAGTATGTGTATGCGTGCATACCCGTGTGAGTGAGTGTGTGCTGCGTGCGTGCGTCCGTATGTGTGTGTGTGTGCGTGCGTGTGTGTGTGTGTGTGTGTGTGTGTGTGTGTAAAGTTGGATGGCGCTTGCCATATAATCCTGTTGTTAAACAATGAAGAATTATGTTCAGAAATAATTCTCCAAATCCTTACTGCTCTACGTCTCTATCATACATCATCTTATTTCTTTATTGCCCACAAGGGGCTTAAACATAGAGGGGACAAACAAGGACAGACAGACAGACGGATGAAGTCGATTATATCGACCCCAGTGCGTAACTGGTACTTAATTTATCGACCCCGAAAGGATGAAAGGCAAAGTCAACCTCAGCGGAATTTGAACTCAGAACGTAGCGGCAGACGAAATGCCGCTAAGCATTTCGCCCAGCGATCTAACGTTTCTGCCAGCTCGCCGCTTTTTATCATACATCATCATACATTATCTGCTCACCGTTTTCCTCTTTTTATGATCTTTCTTCGACAAGTTTTTTCTTTAATTTACCAACTTCTCCGTTCAGGAACTTAATCGTTATCTTTTTCCACTTTACAATTTCAAAATTTATTCGCATTCATTGCTTATCGCAATTTGTCTTTTCTTTCTTCGCCAACTTCTTCACACATTGATCTAACCACTTTTTCTTTTACTTATTTCCTTTATGCGTGTTGCGTGTTCTCGAGCAAGGCACTTTATTTCACGTTGCTCCAGTTCACTCAGCTGTAGAAATGAGTTGCGACGTCACTGGTGCCAAGCTGTATCGACCTTTGTCTTCCCCTTTGATAACACTGGTGGCGTGGAGAGGGGAGGCTGGTATGCATGGGCGACTGCTGGCCTTTCATAAACAAGCTTGCCCGGACTTGTGTCTAGGAGGGTAACTTTCTAGGTGCAATCCCATGGTCATTCATGACCGAAGGGGGTCTTTACCCTTTATTTCCTTTATGGGACTGCGGCCATACAGGGGCATGAGATTGAGGGTGTAGTCGAACAAATCTAATCCCGTTCTTATTTTTAAGTCTCGTATTTATTCTATCGTTTTTGTTGAACAGCTTGGTTACGGGACATAAACGAACAACGGTTGTTAAGTTGTGCGATGAAATGTAAAGTTGACCTCGGCGGAATTTGAACTCAGAAGTCGAGCGAACTGAAATTTTTGGATAGTCGATTTCATGAACCCCAGTGATTGAGTGGTACTTATTTTATCGGCGAGCTGGCAGAAACGTTAGCACGCCGGGCGAAATGCTTAGCGGTATTTCGTCTGCGTTACGTTGTGAGTTCAAATTCCGCCGAGGTCGACTTTGCCTTTCATCCTTTCGGGGTCAATAAATTAAGTACCAGTTACGCACTGGGGTCGATGTAATCAACTTAATACCTATGTCTGTCCTTGTTTGTCCCCTCTGTGTTTAACCCTTTGTGGGTAGTAAAGAAAGAGGTATTTCGTCCGTCTTTACGTTCTATGTTCAAATTCCGCTAAGGTCGACTTTGCCTTTCATCCTTTCGGGGTCGATAAATTAAGTACCAGTTACGCACTGGGGTCGATGTAATCGACTTAATACCTATGTCTGTCCTTGTTTGTCCGCTCTGTGTTTAGCCCCTTGTGGGTAATAAAGAAATAGGTACTTATTTTATCGGTCCGGAAAAGATGAAAAGCAAAGTCGACCTCGGCGTAATTTGAAGTCAGTACGTAAAGTCGGACAAAATGTCGCTAAGCATTTCTTCCGGCTGCTTCAACAGTTCAGCCGGCTCGCTATTGTAAATGAGGTTTCAATGGAAAACAATTATCAAGATAGCACGCAGTGGGAATGAACCCGCTACCTTTTGACTGACAACGAACATCATAACCATTCGGTCATATCCGCAACACCTACACACACCACACCTACATACACACACTCACATACACACACACCACACCATACATATATATATGTGCATATTGATGCATAAATACGTATGCCTGCGTATACGAATATATATAAATTTAAATACTTGCATATATATGGGCGTATATATACATGTTTATATGTGTGTGTGCATGTATATATATATATGTATATATGTTTGTGCATATGTCTATGTGTGTTTGATTTTATGTATATCTTTCTGTGTGTGCATATACAGTCAGATACATCCATAGAACCAAACACAAATGTCAGTATGTGTCCGGTCAATAATAGAGTGTGTGATTATTGTCTGATTTAACCAGCATCACTTTTATCTAAAATGGTCACCGTCTTAATCCTTTCTACTTCCATTAGCTTAATGATATAAGATATATAAAGATCAAGATAGTTTATTTGCTACCTAAAGCTGCTCTTCGCCCGGGTTTGTAATTGAATCAACTAGAATCGACCAACGCATGCATGCTTCACGCTGCAAGATTTCGCTAATCATTAATGAGAATAAATGGACTGCAATCGACTAACAAGCAAGGAAGATCACGTTAGCTGACCGACCGAAGAAACTGAAAGTGAAAGTGAGGCTAATGATGGATGATGATGATGATAATAATAATCATGACAATGATGATGACGATGATGATAACAATAATAATAATAATAATAATAATAATAATAATAATAATAATAATAATAATAATAATAATAATAATGATGCTGATGATGATGATACTGATAATTATTATTGCTATTGCCACAAGGAGGTGCCGAGGAAGAGATGTTACATGCGTAGGTTGGGAAAACAGTAATAATAAAATAAGCAGGAGAGACAAACAACAAGCAAACTGCTTCGCAAGATTAGATTGTCTCTTTACGTTCAGATCTATTTCTTGTCAACTCAGCAACGTTAATTTGCCGACATCAAGGGCAATCAGTGTTTATGAGGTATCATCATACACAAGAAGGAAAATAAAATACAATTACAAAATTAAAATTAAATATCTACTATTCTTTCAGACCAAAAAAAAAAAAAAAAGACCAAACGTCATAATAATCACAAACAAAACGTTGACATTAAATTAATTATATTATCTCCTTGCGACTCTTTAGTATATGCTTAGAGTCATTATATTTTTATCCAGCCTTACCATAATTGTAACAGATGTGTAGAAGAGCAGGTTCGCGTATGTTCAGGATGTATATTTAGTCGTATAAATGGGGTTGGAGGAATATCTAACTTTCGTAGAGTTTCTATTAAATATATTTCAATAGTTAGGAGTGGGTGTGTGGTGAGTAGCTTGCTTACCAACCACATGGTTCCGGGTTCAGTCCCACTGCGTGGCACCTTGGGCAAGTGTCTTCTACTATAGCCTCGGGCTGACTAAAGTCTTGTGAGTGGATTTGGTAGACGAAAACTGAAAGAAGCCCGTCGTATATATATGTATATGTATATATGTTTGTGTGTCTGTGTTTGTTCCCCCAACATCGCTTGACAACCGTTGCTGATGTGTTTACGTCCCCGTACCTTAGCGGTTCGGCAAAAGAGACCGATAGAATAAGTACTAGGCTTACATAGAATAAGTCCTGGGGTCGATTTGCTCGACTAAAGGCGGTGCTTCAGCATGGCCGCAGTCAAATGACTGAAACAAGTAAAAGAGTAAAAGAGTTATTTGAAATACTGGCAGGGCAACAGTATTTTGTTTTGTAACCATAATATACTGCCAAGTAAAACTAAATAACTGGTACTCCGTCGGTTACGACGAAGTGGATTCCAGTTGATCCGATCAACAGAACAACCTGCTCATAAAATTAATGTGAAAGTGGCTGAGCACTCCACAGACTCATGAACATTTAACGTAGTTCTCAAAGAGAGTTTCGTTCGATCCGATCAACGGAACAGCCTGCTCATGAAATTAATATGCAAGTGGTTGAGCACTCCACAGACACGCCTGTACTAAACGTAGTCATCAGGAAGAGAGAGAGAGTTTCATTCGATCCGATCATCATCGGAATAGCTTGCATGTAAAATTAAGGTGCAAGTGGCTGAGCACTCTAAAGACGCGTGCACCTTTAGCGTAGTTGTCAGGGAGTTTCAGGATGTGACAAAGCTAGCCCTTCGAAATGCAGGTATTTCTCATTTTAGTCAGCTGAGTTTACTGAAAAAAACGTCAAATAAAATGCCTTGCCCAAGGACACAATGCACCGCAGGAAATCGAACTCACGACCTTACGATCATGAACCCAAACCCCCTAACCACTCCGCTTCGCGTCTTCACTCTCCACCAAATATATTACAAGTATGTACGTCAATACTCTACCTTACCCTGTGTTAACAGTGTTATAATTTCATTGTGAAGGCCATCTGTATAAATTGATAGCCAACACAGTTAAATACGACGTTTCCTAAACTATACATTATTTACATAGACGCATTTGTTTACGCAACTTATAACTTGGAGCGCTAGCTCTGAATTATATTTAAAATCTATAGAGATAACCTTAAAAAATTCAATTGTTGCAGTCGTAAGGGAGATTGTCAGTGAAAGGCTTATGCAATGTCAGGCGAAAAGCTATGAAGGATCTTTTGTTTAATCATACTTTACGTCTAAAGTATTTCTGTCAATTTAGATTATTATAATTACAAGCAGAAACAAAGTGGCGAGCTAGCAGAATCGTTAACATGCTGGACGAAATGCTTAGCGGTATAATTAAGTACCAGCTACGCACTGGGGTCGATATAATGGACTTAATCCGTTTGTCTGTCCTTGTTTGTTCTCTCTGTGTTTAGCCCCTTGTGGGTAGTAAAGAAATAGGTATTTCGCTAGTCGCAAAAGGCGGCGAATTGGCAGAAACGTTAGCACGCCGTGCGGAATGCGTAGCCGTATTTCGTCTGCCGTTACGTTCTGAGTTCAAATTACGCCGAGGTCGACTTTGCCTTTCATCCTTTCGGGGCCGATTAAATAAGTACCAGTTACGCACTGGGGTCGATATAATCGACTTAATCCGTTTGTGTGTCCTTGTTTCCCCTCTGTGTTTAGCCCCTTGTGGGTAGTAAAGAAATAGGTATTTCGTCTGCCGCTACGTTCTGAGTTCAAATTATGCCGAGGTAGACTTTGCCTTTCGTCCTTTCGGAGTCGATAAAATAAGTACCAGTTAAGTACTGGGGTCAATCTAATCGACTCTTTCCCACCTTCTCCGAGCTACCCTTGTGCCAAAAAAGATTGAAATAATAATTACAGGTAGGAAGATACCCTATAAACGGGTTTCTGTTAATATTTCTGTTAATACCTGCATTATATATAAGTGTGTATATATCTATCTCTGTATATATATACAGGGGTTGGACAAAATAATGGAAACACCTTAAAATTTCAAACAAATTTATTTTCATATGGTGTAGGACCGCTTTTGGCGGTAAATACAGCTTGAATTCTACGAGATATGGACTCGTACAAAGTTGGAATTGTTTCCAAAGGAATTTTTGTCCTTTCTTCAGCTAAAACAGACTCCAGTTCTTGTAGTGATGATGATGGAGGATATCGACTCCATATTTGTTTTTTTCTAAAATGCACCATAAATATTCAATAATATTGAGATTTGGGGACTGTGGTGGCCAGATAAGATGATCAACTGCACTGGAATGTTCCTCGTGCCATTCAGTAATAACTTTAGCTGTGTGAATTGGTACATTATCATCCTGAAAGACTGCGTTTCTCTCCGGAAACAGTTCCGCAAACATAGGATGAATTTGCTCAGATAAAATGCTTAAATAGTCTAGACTATTTATTCTGCCATGAAGGGAAACCATTGGGGCAGCGGATTTCCAAGATATAGCCCCGCCCCGACCATCACAGATCCTCCTCACTGTTTAACAGTTGGAAGAATGTAGTCTGGGTCAAATGGTTCTATTGGCTGTCTTCGCACGTCTACACGGCTGGTGGTCGGAAATGAGGTAAAGAATGATTCGTCCGAGAAACTGCTCTAGGGACCAATTCTGTAGGTTTTTACTCCACTCAAAACGCTCTGCAACATTTGTTTTTAAACGTAGTGATTTTCTGATTGCAGCACTCCCGTGAAATCTGGCTTTGTGCAGCTGAAGGTGGTCACTAAGCTCTACAGTGATTTTGGGAGCTATACTTTTGTGATCGTTTCTAACAACTCGCGTAAGTGTCCGGCGGTCCCTATCTGAAAGTTTTGGTTTTCTTCCGGAGATTTGTTTCGACGAGGAGCTTTTTCCCACTTTCTCAAAAGCTGTCATTACTTTCGAGACAGTACTTCTTGATACGCCAAACATTACGGCTGTTTTCGTTACGCTAACGCCTGCCATACGAGCACCAACAATTCGACTTCTTTGAAAGTCCGATAGATCTGTCATTTTAATGAATTTTAATTACATTTTTCTAATGATATCTGAAAAGAAACAGTAATTTTAGCGAAACATATTAAGCAACGCT
>NC_042997.1:173514255-173524255 GCF_006345805.1 Octopus sinensis
GCCCAAAAAACAACAACAAGAATAGTAATTTTTTTTTTATTTGCCACAGAGAGGCATCGGATGGGAGGAACAATACAAAGGTTGTTTAGAGTGTGTTTGTGTGTGTGTGTGTTTATGTCAGTGTGTGTGTTTGTGGGTGAGTCGGTGGATTTAGGTAAAACTTGAGGTGAAAGGAAAAGAAGGTGAATCGAGATAAAAGTATACGAAATATACAAAAATATGTGAATACATGAATGATGCAGTCCTCTCAATACTGGTGAACTTCTGACTTGAACCATTCAAGGAACCCCACAGATCCAGGATCTCCCTGACCACCGACAGCACGGGCCCACTCCCAACTGTTGTTCATTAATATACTGGGCCATGCTTAGAATAGTTCTATTCATTTAACCATTTTCGCTACAGTCAGCCACCTTTTTACTAATCCTCTTTGAGGTAGCACAACCCTTTCCATCCTCACTTTCCTCTCAAAGAGCAACTTTGAAAAGGAAATTGATGTAGGTTCTTGACCGAAGACAAATGTATCTTTCCTTAGTACTTTCAGCCTCGTCCATCACACAAGTTCTTTCATCATAGCAACACAGCTTGCCCTGTCTGGGTAAAGGTGGGTGATAAAACGACCCTCACAATGAAATCGGTTAATAATCGAATTTGTTCTACATGCAACAACAATTGTTCAACAACACCTCCACGATTCAACAATGATCAGAATTTGCCCTACTGTTTTGTCGCTCCGCGCATATATCGGGTTGTCCTGCCTGGTGCATTTCGAGCTTGCAGTGTTAACCTCGAACCGGCAGTGCTCTTCGTTAGGATTGTCAGGCGAGGCATTTCTGGAAGTTATCCATGGTAGTTGCCAGCCCACCAAATCCTCTGAAACAGAGCAGTTAGTCCGAGAATTTCATCACATCACTAGATCTCTATATATTGCTGACGTAGAACTTGCACCGACCACATTTCTTATCTGCTAGAAGTGACGAAATTCCAGGAACCAAGTACAATGTTAGATTTTTTCTTGAACCAGGATTGCAGCTCTGTGAAGGAAATGAGTTGTGGAAAGGTCTCTCAAACGATGACCACACTGTCTTACTGGCCAGGAAAATCCGTAGGTAACGTAACCTCAACACTTGTCTGCAGATCAGCAGCCACTGAGAGCTAAGTCTGCCTTCCAGACGGTAATGGCAGCAGATGGACCGCCTGACCAATGAAACGTATCCTTTCCCAGAAAGCAGAGTAGCAGACGTTATAGTTTGGCTACACGTAGACTTGGCAGAAAACAACGGTCAGATGATAAGTTATTACAGGAATGAATGATTATTTGTTTTGTTGGAAACAAGTATCCAAACGTTTTTGGACAATACAAGGAAGAAATGCAAATTCACAAATGTGGGACATGCGTCGAGTACAAAGAAGTGTATAAAAAGTAAAAATAAAACCACAAAAATTTTCTTCCCTAATAGAAGGAAGTACACTTCGAGTAATTCGAGGCAAACCCGACACAAAGGTCCGGATTCATAACATCAATTCTACTCTCATCAAATTAGTTATATCTATTCAACTACACTACTTCCATTCATCTTTGTTAAAACATAGAACGCAGTACACATTGTTGTGGAGGCGCAATGGCCCAGTGGTTAGGGCAGCGGACTCGCGGTCATAGGATCGCGGTTTCGATTCCCAGACCGGGCGTTGTGAGTGTTTATTGAGCGAAAACACCTAAAGCTCCACGAGGCTCCGGCAGGGGATGGTGGTGATCCCTGCTGTACTCTTTCACCACAACTTTCTCTCACTTTTACTTCCTGTTTCTGTTGTACCTGTATTTCAAAGGGCAGGCCTTGTCACTCTCTGTGTCACGCTGAATATCCCCGAGAACTACGTTAAGGGTACACGTGTCTGTGGAGTGCTCAGCCACTTACACGTTAATTTCACGAGCAGGCTGTTCCGTTGATTCGGATCAACCGGAACCCTCGTCGTCGTAACCGACGGAGTGCTTCCATCCAGTACACATTGTATACCTTCGTCTTCTAAATCGTGTGGCACCTAAAGAACGCGATGAGAGCTTGACCAAAGATGATAATGCCTGTATTCAAATCTTTCCAGATAAGACCACAACTCAACTTCTTTGGCCATAGCGACCAGGCAGATAAAGACTGGATGCCTTCCTAGCAAAATGGCGTAATAAATTTTTACTGTTATTCTGGCTGACAAACAGATTTACCTTACTGCAATAGCTCTAACGTTAACGTGCATAATGGTTTCTCACCATGCGCACATCTAGAACCTCCTATTCTGTTTACTTATCTCTTTACTAAATCTAAAAGATGCTACTGCTGATTTTCTGTTCAGCAATGCCCATCACTTGATGATAGCTCTCGTCGATTTCCGCACAAGTAGTCTGCTAATCAGGCCTCTGAAATACTTCTGCACTGAAAAGAGTACATTCAATTTCCAGTAACCGGGTCGCTCTCTAGTAGTTTGTTCTAAGTTGATTGCACAGGTCGCAAATTTGTGGTACGAAACTTTAAGCAGCTTCCGCTAATCCTCTCTGCTAATCTAGTAAAATCTATTTTAAATTGCCTGGCTAAGCAGTTGCAATTTATCCAAGTCTACACAGAACCTTTGGGAAATCAAGCCGGATCTGTCAAAGAGTAGAAGGTACCTAAGATATGCGAAGGTTCTGTACACCTCTCTTATTATCTGCTCCCACATAATCACTACGAGAGTTCAAAGTGTCATTTCAATCATCAGAAATGTTCTTTAGCGTCCGAAAGGAATCCAATGTGTGCTCAGTTGGGATGTACACGGCCACTAATCTAATGAAAGAAAAAAAACATATTTATATCTGGTTTAGGGACGTCCAAAATAGAACCGCTGCACTCCTCGATTTGAGTAGATTGAAAAAGTTGTAGATTTCATAGTCACCCAGAAAGTGGCGCGAGTGATTTCGTCTCAGATGTCCTAGTCTTACTAATGGCTACCATATCTAGATATAGTGATCTAAACGACATTGATTAAATACATTTATACAGTCAACTTTCTCTAAATTTATTTAAGCTAGAGAAGAGGAAAAAATAACGACACAGTCATCCTAGGATTCTTTTGCAGAACCCCTTATACGGGTCCTCCAAAATCCTTAAAGGTGAACTGTATTTAACGTTTTCCATACCATATGAAAACAGCGAGGTCTCTTCAGTTGGGTACCATGTCGAGACCTTTCCTTGAGGGTGGATCTGTAAAAATAAGTGTTATTCCATACACCGACAATTTTATAGGTCTTTATCATATAAAACACATGGTTATCAGTCATCCAAAACAGCTATAAATTTAAGACTCATACATCATTCCATTTATTTACTTGTATTCCATGCATATACACTCATTACACCTGCTTTTGTTTGTCTCTCCATTTTTACTTCTATATTCGATCGACGAAGATCGTTCTTATAACCTACTTCATACACCAGAGATGCCCTTCTTGGTTGGAATTTAAGTTTCGGTTTATCTTAGCATTACTTGGTGACTTTCGATAACACGCTCACCTACATATTTCCCTCTTCACACACACACACACACACACACACACACACACGCACAATCACAGTAAGGTCTTAGTTAAGTTCCTTTAGCATTAAAATGATATATAAAGTTTGAATTTTGTTTTTAAAAATATTTACTTCTGTCTTTGATATGCTGTTGTAAATATCTTACGAAATGTATAAATTTCAAAAACTGATTTTGAATGTTTGTGTGTGTGTGTGTATATATATATATATATATATATATATATTCTCCCACCAATGCTGAAAACTGAACAATTATCTCCCCTGTCCACAATAATAACGATAACCAATTACATCCCCGTAGATTTTGCTAATTGTTGAGTCGTTCATTCATAATCTCCATACACAATATGGACAAAAAATTCTTCTTAAGAAAATACGTATTTAAATAAATTTTAGTGTCATGAATAGCGAAAGCGAAACCGGTCGACAACCACAATACAATATATATTAAAAATTATATGAAAACTATGTAAAGCGTGTGCATTTTCCTTCTTTAATTTCTTATATATATATACTTACGTGTGTATGTGTACATGTGTGTGTGTAATCGTACATATATATGCACACATCCACACACTTCCGTTCCGTACATTCACATTTAAATCTATGTGCCTATCTACTTGTTTGTCTGTATCCCATTGCTCTGTCTCTGTCTCTCTGTTTCTCTCTCCGTTTCACTCTCTCTTTCTGTGCAAGTGTATGCAAGTGTGTGTGCGTGTGTGTACGTGTGTATGTGCGTGTGTGTATGAGTGTGTCTGTCTGTGTGTGTACGTAGGCACATATTTACACGAATTTACACACGGACGCATCCATACACTCAAAAACATCTAGCACATGCACATACACCATTATAGACACACCGACAACACAAATATATAAAAACACGCACACACATACACACAGATACAAACATCCAAAAATACACACATATATACACAAACATACACAAGGATGCACACATGCTAGAGAGACTTGAAGAAAACACAATGTTAAGATCGTAGAATGACATATCCATTATTCAATATTGTTTCTTCCCCCTCTTTGTCTTGTTTTCTTTTCTCTTTTCCCCCTCCTTCCAAGTCTTCAGGGAATTATCTGATCTTAGCTTTGGTAACATATGACAACAAAGACATCTGAATTATTTTAGAATTCCTTAAAAAAAAAAAATCCCTACCACCTGCAACCCGACACCCGACTCCCACCACCCGATTCTCATTCATCAAGGTAACAGACGTGTCTCACCTTTCTATTTGGCATTGTGTTGCGTCATTTGTTTTTGTTAAAAATCAAATTCTTGTGATTCTCTTTTTGCGTGCAAGAACGGCCATGTGGTTAAATGTCGACTTCGCAAATTCATGGTTCCAAGTTCGATCGCCACCGCGTGGCGCTTTGGCTGATTGTATTCTTCTCTAATGAACATAAACCAGTAAAATGTATAGAAATCTGTCTGATAGGATTGTATCTGCTCTTTGGTAGATACTGGTGTAGTTGAAGTATGAGCTGTCCGGGTCACCTCTTGAGTGTGCACCCTCTCCCCAGGGCCGGCGGCTTCACATCTTACTCAGGCATACACAGCAAACTCAACAGTGTTGTCCTCCGTAAAAGCGTCACTCGGGACGGACAGTCCTACTCGCGTTCATCCTAGCTACACTCCTGTTGGTTATAGACTCCACTCATGACACTAGCATGTAGCTCTTAACCACCCTATGCAAGCAGTCGCGCTAGATACATAAAATGAAAATTACTTGATATCTTGATGTTCTGATTCCTATTCCAGCGACAATAAGTCCTGGTTTTTCTCTCTCATTGCTCCCATCATTCTGGAAGGCCTGACTGCAAATTGGTGCTACAAATCCATTGCTGGCTTTAACAAAGAAAAGCTGATGCGTACCGTTATGTAGGCGCAAAAATATTTCTTATTTTTAATCACTAGACACAAAAGCACTATATTTCTGAGGTGCGTGAGATAAAAATAGGGCAAGTTTGTACTTTTCTCTTTGAATATCTATCAGCCTTTCCTTCCTTGCTTCCATTGTTTCTCATCAGCGAGTCCCCACGTTAACCACCTCTTTCACAAAGACATTCTGATGCATTTTTCTCATCAGCGTATTTCTTGCATATGTTGACATGCAGTTGCTTAAAACTGGAAAAAAAACTAACGCGATTAATACCACCAGTGTCAGAGGTGAAGTAGACATCATGAATGCCACACCAACCTCTGACTAATTCGCTAAAAATGAGCCAAGTGGTATCAAATATCTTCACGTAACTGTGTCTGTTGGTTACTGAATTATTGAAACCCCACCCGATTTTTAACTGTGATATCTACAATTACGTGTTGCATAAAACACGGCATTAACTAAATTATTTAAATCATTATGGAAAATACGGAACAAAACTCTGGACATATTTCGGTGTTAAGCGCCTTTGATGAAGGATAGTTTTTAACGTATTTTCTTAATGATAGAAGGATCTACAAGACCGTACATGACTGGGGTGACTACACAAAGGAAAGCTGCAAATGGACACTACTGAGTTTACAAAGGGCAGCAGATTAGCAAAACCGGTAAAGTGCATCAGATTTTTTAACTTACAGACAGTAATGGATTAGCAGCGCCCATAACTTTGCTGTAGGGCCTTCCAGACTGGTGGGAACAAAGAGAGAAAAACCAGGACACATTGTTGTTGTAATAGGAATCAGTACATCAAGATATCGGGTAAAATGCCTTATAACACTTGACTGCGTCTCTCTAGGTTCTGGGTTGAAATCCTGTCGTCCCTCTGGGCCGGTCAATAAAATAAAGTATCTTTTAAAGGAGAACCGATTGATTTTGTCATAAATACTTCTCGTTCAATTCTTCAACCAAGAACTTTAACACCCTGAAATTCCCACTGCCATCCACTTCTCCGCTGCTTATACCTATTTCTTTACTACCCACAAGGGGCTAAACACAGAGGGGACAAACAAGGACAGACAAACGGATTAAGTCGATTATATCGACCCCAGTGCGTAACTGGTACTAAATTTATCGACCCCGAAAGGATGAAAGGTAAAGTCGACCTCGGCGGAATTTGAACTCAGAACGTTACAGCAGACGAAATACGGCTACGCATTTCGCTCGGCGTGCTAACGTTTCTGCCAGCTCGCCGCCTGTACCGACCCACAGATGCTTAAACTGACTATGGTCATCTGTATTAATTTCACCAGCCTGAGAATGCCTGCACATGTCTTGAGCACTGTGCACTCTCCCCTCTCCACTGATTATTTTAATAAAGAAGTATTGAATTCCATGATTTATAATAGTTTACCGAGATTTAAAATTACCCGGTTTTAGATACTGCGTATCATCCATTAACACATCTGTTAAACCGCATATTTGTTCATGTTTCCAAAGAAACAGAACTTTGTTTGTAGAAACAAGAAAACAATATTTAGCAAGTTATGTTTTTCTGTTCATGACGAACTTACTGTTTGATTGTCAGTTTGCTCAAATTCTTCTTAAACTTGATTCACCTCTTTAAACATTCATATTTTTCTTGAATTTGTATAAAGAATGATCTCCAAGAAATTATTATGTTTCTCTTGTTTCTAATGTATAGTCTTAATAAATATTTCTTTAACTGAATTTAGCTTAATCTGCATATCAAAATCTGAATTTCTGAAGAGAAGGAAAGAAAATTATATTATAGCCCCAGGTGTAATTGTATTCGATTATGAAAATTTAATTATGTTTAGAAAAATTAAACATTCACTAATAATTTATATAATCTTCCACACTGTATTTGCAGCTGAAAATTCCATAATGGAATTGACGTAGCCATTATGGCTGATGCATAGTATGATTTCAACATAATCTTCTCGTAAATATTTAAAGAGCAGCTTTTTATCAACGATAACAGAATCATTCTGTGCCTTGTATTTAATGGCGTTTTTATATCAGCTGGTTGTAGCAAACGCTGTAATATGGCGTTAAGTTGTCAGCTATTTCGACTCCGCCTCTCCGTTTCGAATCTCAATTGCCGTCTTTTTCAACACATTTACACTGCTTTTTCGACTGGAAAAAAGTAAGAAAGAAAGAAAGAATGCTTCCACATCTTAATTTCTTTCTTTTAAATTTAATTTCAACTGATTCCTAAATTTGAGGGAAGTAGTTCTTCTGCTTTTAGCTAGTCGAGCGTCTACATTGAGGCTTCTTTCGTTAGTTTGTAGTATTATCATCATATATTTTATGTGTTTGTGAATAGTGTTGTTCTGCAGTTAATATGGTTACAATTTAGATATATTCAATTCTGTCGCTACTGCATTTATGGTGCTATGAACATAATTAATCACGTTTTCTTCAAAAAAGATATCATTTAATAACACTTTTAGTAATAATTTTACTAATACTTTCAATATTTCAACATTGGGTCTTCTTTTCTTTTTCCCATGGCAGAATATTTATTCTTTATTGCTCACAGGGGGCTAAACATAGAGGGGACAAACAAGGACAGACAAAGGGATTAAGTCGATTATATCGACCCCAGTGTGTATCTGGTACTTATTTAATCGACCCCGAAAGGATGAAAGGCAAAGTCAACCTCGGCGGAATTTGAACTCAGAACGTAGCGGCAGACGAAATACTGCTAAGTATTTCGCCCGGCGTGCTACGATTCTGCCAGCTCGCCGCCTTCCCATGACGCAATATTTCAAATGACTGAAGATGAGAATGGCAAAATCAATGGGATGCTCACATAAATTTTTGGTTTATCCACTTCCCAATTTTAGCTACGGTCGCTTCCTCTTCTGATTTCAGTTCCTAACCAGATCAATCTTTTCCTGTCATTCTTTCCGTGATTGGTAACTATAAGCGATAGTGGGATGCGATGTTGAGTTTTACAGAGTCTGACAAAACGCCTTTCCATATTTCTTCTGGCTTTTTGTTATTCTCTCAGGTCAGACACCCTTCAAATTTCATATTCGCATTTCATTCTTCCCAGATAAGTATAACACCAGTCATATACTGGAGTAGAGTCTTCTTCTTCTACTTCTTCTTCTTCTTCTTCTTCTTCTTCTTCTTCTTCTTCTTCTTCTTCTTCTTCTTCTTCTCTTCTTCTTCTTCTCCTCCTCCTCCTCCTTTCCGCTCAGTCTTTCTGTTTTTGTCTGTCCGTCTGTCTGTCTCTCTCTCCCTCTCTCTCTCTCCCCCCTCCCCCTCTCTCTCTCATTGAATCGATAACTTTGCTTCGTGAAAAGGATGGATTGTGAGAAACCACTTAAATGCCAGTTCCCTAGCATTGGAAATGGGTTCAGCGAGTGGGTAGCAAACATGATATGCTTTTTACAATCGTCGAACCATGAATGGACCATTGTGCAGAATAGAAGTACAGATATTATTTACATTTTGACGGATATTTGTCCTCATCTTGTTTGTTGTTAACTCAACGTTTCGGCTGATATAGCCTCCAGCCTTCATCAGATGTCTTGGGGAAATTTCGAATCTGGGTTCTCATTCCTGAGGTATTTTTCGATGTTATTATTATTGAGTGTGAGAGTAGTGCATGCCATCAAAGTGACACTGGGGTAAAATATACGAAGCCCAGTATACCCATCATGACTACCCGTCTGATAACGGTACACCAGGTACATGCATCACAACCATATGCGCGCGACATAGTGATCTCATATCAAGATAAACAGCACATGACCTTGCAGGTGGGGCCCAGTTAGAATTTTCTTCTGGTCGAGTAACCCATCCCGCTCAAAAGGTCCCTGAATAAGGGTTGTTTAAGGATGTTGAAAGAAACACCCATGTTTCCAGAGGTGAATTATTCAAACCCCCCAAAGAATCCCTCTCAACATACGGCTATGATGCTCCCCCACTACTTCTGCTCGTTATCAGAGATGCACATATCGTCAGCCACTAAGGGATATGCTCAACTGGTTACGGTCAAACAAATTACAAGCAAATCTGTGGCATTGAGCAGAATATTTGCTGTAGTTGTTGTTGTTGTTATTATTATTATTATTATTATTGAAGTCGCTACCTGAAATCGAAATCGGAATCTTGGGGCTGGTAGTTCGTGCTCTTAACCACTACGACAATATCGTGGAGTCGGGTGCATTAACACTTTTCGCAATATATATATTAACATTGGAAGCCGCTATTTGCAATAATAGCTTTAAATTTTGGCACTAGGCTAGCAAGTTCGGGAGGAGGGGCTAAGTCGATTACATCGACCCCAAGTGCTCAACTGGTACCTATTTTATCAATCCGGAAAGGATGAAATGCAAAATTGACCCTCTGTGAAATTTGAATTCAGGCTGTAAAGACGGACGATATGCCTTTGAGAATTTTTCCCGGTGTGCTAACGATTCTTCCAGTTCGCCGCCTTATCTATTTGTAATAATTACACGGAGCATCATGGAATGAGAGGTAAACGCTTCCATCCCGCAAAGC
>NC_042997.1:173529255-173539255 GCF_006345805.1 Octopus sinensis
ATATATATATATATATATAATATATATATATATATATATATATATATACTACCTTCGAAACACGCTAGAGTTGAACTAGGGACAGCTGATGAAGGGGATTTTTCCTTGTGTAGTTTGTCTTGTACTCTGTTTTTCTGTTGTAAAAAAATGGTTTGTTCCATGCTTGTTTTTCCGTTTTCGTTTCTCGTTGAGTTCTACGTCTCGTTGTGGTGTCCTGTACTCACGTATATATATTTATATATGCATGTATATAAACATGTAGATGTAGGTACGTACATATATGTATGTATGTATGTATGCATATATTTTATTTATTACACTATTGTATGACAGCGCCCTCGCGTCGATTCGATTCGATTCGTTCGTTTTGTTCCGTTCTTATTCTCCAAGTACTGTTATATATATATATATATATATATATATATGGAGTGGCTGTGTGGTAAGTAGCTTGCTTAGAAACCACTTTGTCCCGGGTTCAGTCCCGCTGCGTGGCACCTTGGACAAGTGTCTTCTACTATAGCATCGAGCCGTAAGGCCTTGTGAATGGATTTGGTAAACGGAAACTGAAAGAAGCACGCCGTATGTAAAGGGGTTGGACAAAATAATAGAAATACCTTAAAATTTCAAACAAATTTATTTTAATATGGGGTAGGACTGCCTTTGGCAGTAATTACAGCTTGAATTCTACAAGATATGGACTCGTACAAAGTTTGAATTGTTTCCAAAGGAATTTTTGTTCTTTCTTCAGCTAAAACAGTTTCCAGTTTTTGTTGTGATGATGGTGGAGGATATCGACTCCTTGCTTGTTTTGCTAAAATGCACCATAAGTGTACAATAATATTGAGATCTTGGGACTGTGGTGGCTAAATAAGATGTTTAACTTCACTAGAATGTTCAGTAACAACTTTAGCTGTGTGAATTGGTACATTATCATCCTGAAATATTGCGTTTCCCTCCAGAAACAGTTTGACAACCATCGGATGAATTTGATCAGAGAAAATGCTTAAATAGCCTTAACTGTTAATTCTGCCATGAATGGAAACTATTGGACTGGCGGATTTCCAATATCATCAGATCATCACTGTTCCCCCTCCATATCTAATAGATGGAAGACAGTCAGTGTCAAATGGTTCTTTTGGCTATCTCCACACGTATACTCGACCGGTGGTGAGAAATAAGGTAAAGGATAACTCGTCCGAGAAAATAAATTCTTCCACTGCTCTAAGGACCAATTCTGTAGGATTTTACTTCACTTTTAACGCTTTGCAACGTTTGTTTTTTAAAGTAGTGGCTTTCTGATTGCAGTCCTCCCGTGAAATCCGGCTTTGTGTAGCTCCTGGCGAATAGTTTTTGTGGAAACTGGGTTCTCGAGGTGGTCATTAAGCTCTGCAGTGATTTTGGGAGCTGTACTTTTGTGATCGTTTCTAACAACTCGTGTAAGAGTCCAACGGTTCCTATCTGAAAGTTTTGGTTTTCTTCCGGAGTTTTGTTTCGACGAGGAGCTTCTGTATTGCTCCCAACATTTCTCAGTTGAAATTTCAATGAGAATGACTTTACCTTTTATCCATTTGGAGTCGATAAGATAAGAACCAGTAGATAACCGGAGTCGATGCAAACGACTAATCTCGCTCCTCAAAATTTCAGGTCTTGTAGTTATAGTTTGTAAGAATTATGAATTGAAAAATATTTCTTAATTATTAAATATTATCATAGATATCGGCTTAAAAATATTGGTGGAACATTACCATCAGAAATATTACTTAATTAGAGAATGTGGTTCCAGCGAGAAAGTATCTACGCATCATCTAATATTTAATATATTTACAAAACACACACACACACATACACACACACACACACACACACACACACTCAAGCACACACGCACACACACATATAAAAGGAGAGGGAATAAAGAACTTGTGGATTTAGCATTCAATCATGTATGCATGTATGTGTGTATTTTGAAGAAAGTTCTTGTCCGAAGCGTCATAATCTGGCTCTTCAATTTTTACTAGTATCAAATCAATAATTTTGACTGTGAATTCATTTCTCCAATGATTTTTATGTATAGATTTCTGCTTCCCTGTTTCTATGCAACTATGCATATACGTTATGTATATATATTTATATGTATGTGTGTGTGTATGTTTAAATGTATGCACATGATGTGTATGTATGTATATATATATATATATATGTGTGTGTGTGTGTGTGTGTGTGTGTGTGTGTGTGTGTGTGTGTGTGTGTGTGTATGTATGTATGTATATATGTAATATGTAGGTATGTATTGACACGGTTATATATCTAAGTATACTTACGAGGACTTAATACTTTTTCATGGGTGGGAAGAATACAAAGCCCTGTTTGCATTTAGTTTCACTGTTTTTTACATTACCGTTGCTTTTACGAGGTAGCGGTGGTGGTGGTGGTGGTGGTGGTGGTGGTAGAAGTCGTACTGGCATAGGTTGTGTTGGTGTCAGTGGGTGTCAATGATACTGACGAAGGCGGTGTTGTCTTTCGCATTCTCTACTTCTGAATGTTATTTGTATTTGTTTTCTTGTTTTTTTTTTTGTTTGTTTTTTTTGTTTTTGAAAGAGTGTGTTGTCTACTCGCTATTTATGTTGTTATTGCTTTGTTGCTGTTGTCACTCATATTTTTATCACCGCACCTGCTTTTATTCTGATGGCCTTAATGTATTTTTTTTTGTTTTTGTTCATTGGATAGGTCTGCTATTTGTTGCAGTTGTTGTTGTAGTTTCTCCGACTCTCAAATTTACTGTGTTCAGAAATGTCCACGAAACTTTTGGATGGCAGAAATGATGACTGCAGGCGGATTTGTTGTAGTCAACGTTAAGAATTTTTGTTTTTGGCGGTAATAGCAGCGGCAGTAGTGGTGTGTAGGTGAGTAGCCTAATGGTTAAGACATTGTACTCATGATCGCGAGATCGTGGTTTCGATTCCTGGTAAGGGCGGTGCGTTGTGTTCATGAGCAAAACACTTCATTTCACGTTGCTCCTCGACCATTCCGACATCTTATTTCTTTATTGCCCACAAGGGGCTACACATAGAGGGGACAAACAAGGACAGACAAAGAGATTAAGTCGATTACATCGACCCCAGTGCGTAACTGGTACTTAACCTTTTCGACTCCGAAAGGATGAAAGGCAAAGTCGACCTCGGCGGAATTTGAACTCAGAACGTAACGGTAGACAAAATACCTATTTCTTTACCACCCATTTCTTTATTACCCACAAGGGGCTAAACATAGAAGGGACAAACAAGGACAGACATAGGAATTAAGTCGATTACATCGACCCCAGTGCGTAACTGGTACTTAATTTATCGACCCCGAAAGGATGAAAGGTAAAGTTGACCTCGGCGGAATTTGAACTCACAACGTAACGGCAGACGAAATACCGCTAAGCATTTCGCCCGACGTGCTAACGTTTCAGCCAGCTCGCCGCCTATTTCTTTACTACCCACAAGGGGCTAAACACAGAGAGGACAAACAAGGACAGACAAAGGGATTAAGTCGATTATATGGACCCTAGTGCGTAACTGGTACTTATTTCATCGACCCCGAAAGGATGAAAGGCAAAGTCGACCTCAGCGGAATTTGAACTCAGAACGTAGCAGTAGACGAAATACTGCTAAACATTTTGCCCGGCGTGCTAACGTTTCTGCCAGTTCGCCGCCTGATCATTCCGACATCTGCCGTGTGGTGCACCGTAAACTTGTACTGGTAATGCTGATTGGTTGGAGGGAGTGAACTAATGTATAGTACAAGCATTTGATCATTATAAACAAATTATCTATGCTGGTTGTTCAGCAAGAAATTGCAGAACTACGAGTAGTAGAATTATTATTATTATTATTATTATTATTATTATTATTATTATTATTATTATATTATTATTATTATTATTATTATATTATTATCATCATCATTATTATAATGAAACTCACAGCTTATTTTGGTGGGTATGATGGAAAGTGTCGGCTGTCCACAGCCAGCAGACTAAGGTGACACTTGTTTACTGGTTATGCTTCAAGAACCCTGCGAATAATTCTTGCAGTTCCAAGCAATACTGATTTTTGTAGATGTTCTATTTTCACACTTGCACCGATCTTTTTCGGCTATTCTGGGGATTGAGTGCTGATACTTTCAAGTAAACCAATTACTATTGGTATCAGGATCTCGCAATCGTAACTGCAACACCCTAGATACTAGACCAAGCACCCTTGCAGTAAAACAGTTATATACACTTTATTGACTATTTGATACGGAGGTAGAACCTTTTACCAACTAGGGACAAAATTGTTAGTAGCAGTCAACTAGTATGAGAGTTAAAAATATTTTACTAGCTTTCCTAAAATTTGATGCATTTTAGACGGAATATTTCGAATATTTCTTTTTAGCTTACTTCATCTAATTGTCATGGAGAAGAGGTGAATACATTAACTAAGTCTCTGATCAATGCATGATTGCCACACAATTTTATTTTTCCTATTAACCCTTTTGATACAACCCTACCCGAACCCGCTACCTTTTTCTATGATATAATGTTCCTGTTTGTATCAGTTACAATCATTCAAGTTAGAACTTTCCATTAAAATTTCCATGTTGATTTATGTTCGAGACACACGTTAAATAACAACAAAGTTATTTTACTAAACTCTTAATTATTTTTAAAATTAATTTTCCGAAAAACCAGTGTCTCATAATATGTGAAAAATAGTTACCAGTCAAAAATCACATGCCTGCTCTATAGGCAGCCGGAGCTAAGTCAGTGGCGAGACTAGACTCTAATCCAATTTGCACTGATCCTGAGAGATAGTTTCCTTCTGTTACTCCGATAATAGTCGTGAAGTAAATAGACGTGAAGTATTGCTGTTCCATTAATATAGAAGGTCGATCTCTCTATTCTGCAGTTTTCCACTTGAATGAATCAATGTAATATCGCTGGTTGTAACTGGAGGGAAAGTGCTCAAAAATTCTTATAAAGAATTGAGCGTTCGATACGATTAATGTTAAGCATGAGTTCCTGAAAGTAGAAGGAATCGAGAGAAAATACTTGGACAAGGATGAAATTCCAGAGAGATGTTACCGCTGATTTTGTTGTTGTTGCTATCCTTATCGTCATTGCAGTCATCTCTATATACGAAAAACTTCGACCGACGCATACATACGCACGGATACTGATGATTTACAATGCCGGTCTGTTGAAATCCCCATTGGGACGAGTCTTTAAATTTTCATACACAAAAGTTGCTATAAAATTGATTGTGTTTACGTCCAAATTGTCAATAAGGAGAATTTCTCTTCACAACACAACGTATGTAGCGTGTTGTCTCTTCATGTCCGAATGTACACGAACACTTTAAATAAGACCATCTATCTACATTTCTACATTTCAGCGCTGATTAGTGCGCCTTTAATTAATTTATTCCAACTTGACGAAGTTTTTCGCACCAGCAAATGTACCATTTGCTATTCTAATATAAGGGCAATCAGCTCATAGTCAGCATGACCGACGGCTCGGTATACTTAGCTGATGAAGTGTAACTACGCAGAAGTACATGCATCCTTTGGTTCGGTGACATCATTCATGGTCTAGTGGTGTGTTCACACGCTTATTGTCTACAAAGAGAATTTCTTCTCTCAAGACACCGTCTGCAGTGTACTGTCTTTCTATGTCCAAATGTACCCGAACATGTTATATAAGATTGAACACAATTATACACAAATCCAAAGATTCCATTATGGAAGCTGTGTGAATATTGTCACGAAGAGAAATAAACGAATTATCATCAATGACAATTGTAATGGCATGCGCATCATATCATACCTCTAAAACAAGTTATTCTTTCTGATTAAAAGAAATTAGCTTTAATGCAAATTGGTATTTCCGTGAAGATATAAAGAGTTGAGGATGTATTAAAAAATAATTTTTACCGTCTACGCAGAAACGTTAAGGCTACGCCAAATTTGGGAGAAAAATTTCAGACATTAGGAAGTTATTTAAAAAATGCTAATAAGTTGGCAGTGTGGTATAGAAGTTTACTTCCCAACTATATGTTTCGGGTTCAGTCCCACGCATAGGGATCTTGAGTGGGTGTCTTCTACTATAGACTCGGGTCAATCAAACGATTGTGAGTGGGTATGGCAGACAGAAACTGAAGGAAACCCATTGCGTGTGTACATAAATACACATATATACATATTTATTTGTATATATATATGAGTGTGTGTATGTGTATGTGTGTGTGTGTGTGTGTCTGTGACCCCCTACCTTAGAACCGGTGTTGGTTTGTTTACGTCTCTGTAACATAGCAAATTTCGGCAAAGGAGGTCGATAAACTATCACACATTAAAACAAAAGAAATTACTGGTGCCGATTTGTTCGACTAAAACTTCTTCAAAATGGTGCCCCAGCATGGCCGCAGTTCTACGACAAAAACGAGTAAAAAATGAATGATGAACGAAAAATGCTACAATATATAAAGAAAATTGCTAGAACAAACTGCAGTAGAGCTGTATATAATTAAATAACTGTGTATAGGATATTGGTTCGTTATTCGGTGTTTTAGTAAAGTTTTTGTTGTTAATGTTGAAACATTGTGAAATAGTTATGACAGAAAATGTAAAAGAGATTGACTTATGTCAATATTCTAATGTTTTTGTTTTGTTTTTGTTTATATTTCTTTCTAATAAGAATATGGTTCACCCACGAATCACAGTCGACACAGCATGTCTATCTATCTGCCTGGCTGTCTGTCTGTCTATCTATCTATCTATCTATCTATCTATCTATCTATCTATCTATCTATCTATCTATCTATCTATCTATCTATCTATCTATCTACCTACCTACCTACCTACCTACCTATCTATCTATCTATCTATTATCTATCTATCTATCTATCTATCTATCTATCTATCTATCTATCTATCTATCTCTCTCTATCTATCTATCTATCTATCTATCTGCCTACCTACCTATCTATCTATCTATCTATCTATCTATCTATCTATCTATCTATCTATCTATCTATCTATCTATCTGTGTCTCTGTCTTCTGTCTGTATTCTCACACTCTCACACACTCACACACACATACACACGCACAAATACACACACACTCTCTCGCACACACACGTTCACACACAGACACATATTTATATATATATATATATATAAGCATACATGCATACGCACAAATACATATGTGTATAAACATGTTCATAAATATGTATATATATATATATACATATATAGATATGTTGCATATATATATATATATATATATATATATATATATATATATAATATATGTATGTATATATGTATATGTATATATATATATGCACATTCATACATACATGTATATATATATATAATATATATATATAATATATATGTATGTATATATATATGTATATGTATGCATATACATACGTATACACACACATATGTATATATATATATATATATATATATATATATATATGTTTAAATATGCATACACATACACATATATACATACGTGTGTATCTATGCATGCAGAAATGTATAGAAACATGCCGCAGATAAAGTTGACATGATATGTGTATTCAGTATGTAAAATGAATACATTTTAAACGTATATGAGACACTTTAAAAGGCACAGCTGTTATTCAGAGGCGGCAATGTGAATAGATTCATTCATGCTTCAAAAGAACTTTTTGGTATTGAAAATAGTCGCAGACATTTAGGAATATTTTCTTGACATGAACAGATCACCTTGTGGTTCCCCGCACACTACTTCCGCCCGTTCTCAAATATTTTGTCATATTTTCCATACTTGGTCTTCGTTTCCACGGTGATTCTTCATAGCACTATTTTATTTCATTCTCTTACTAATTTCAGTCATTGGATTGCAACCATGCTTGGAGTCGTACTTTAACTGATTTAATTTTATTTTTCTTTTTAGTCGATCACTAGCTGAGGTACCCGGTAATACCCGGGAGCAGGGATATTCCCTGTACACATTACAATGCCTAATTTCTCTCAGACGAAAACTGAAATCAAGGCATAGGACTGATAATAGAAGGCGTAAGCAAATTCATTCGCGAAACAATAATACAAATAAATACGTGTGGAATCGGAAAAGTACAATCGTTTGGTCAGCTGCAAATAAATAATCAATAGAAACATCAAGAAGGGAATTGTAAAGGAGTGCTATGAAAAAAAAAAAAGGAACATAAATGTTTGAAAAGTAAACAAAAAATTATTTAGAGAAAATATTTTATACTTACAAAAGCGGCTGGAGTGCAGAGGCGATAACGTAACAGTCATAAGAGTTGTAAGATGCTATTAGGAGGGGAAAAAAACATACAAAAATAACGATTTTCGACATTTTGGGGCAAATTCTCATGCAAACCGAGAGAAAATTCTAAGCGCACATGCACTTAATTTGACGACTGTGTTTCATGGGTATAGTTCCACTGTTCGTGAGAATCAAATATCGATTGCAACGGTTAGAACGGACAATTTTAAGTGCAGGTATTAAGAAAATACATGTTACATGTTTTAGCACACAACGCTACAACGTTTAGAATCGATAATTTTAAGTCCAGGTGTTAAGAAAATACACGTTATAGCAATCTGAGAATGCTGAAATAATTGATGAACATTTTAACTTCACAACAATTTAGGCCAAATTTCGTTAATTAGTTAATCAAAAATCATCTTACGCTTTGGTTGAGTGGACTAGGTAAAAATTTATTTGTCTCGGCACATCCTTAACGCATATTCCATCTGTGTGTAAAATTTCAAGAAAATCCGTTGAAAACTTTAAAAGTTATGGCAGAAAATAACATTCATATGAGAATTTGGATTGAAATGTCCAATTGATTTTTGAAAAATCGATGCTGATTAAAAATGATCGATTCTTTGAAATTCCAAATGCGTACGTGACCGCATGGGCATAAGTCCCCGCATGGGCATAAGTCCCCGCTCAAGATCGGTTGGATAGTCTCGGAGGAATTAAGGTAACAAATTCACAAACACACACAGTCACAAATAGACAGAAATTGTCATTTATGTATATAGATATAACAATCCGTGTGCGAATAACAAAGGCGACGAGGCAATGGATTGGGTCACAAATACTAAACAGATGAAAAAAATATGCTTGAAGTTAACAGATAGCCATCATCTGCCCAAGAGCAACTCTTTAGAAACGTTTTCTGAATTTGCTACTCTTGAGAAGCAACACAGCTGATGCAATTTGCAAGGCCGTCCCGTATCGATGACAAATTCAAGTCCTCCTTAGGTAAATGCTTATCAAACAAAGAAGAATTCCATAAAACCATTGGCTAATATCGCAGCTCACACTGATCTCCCTGTTCAGTGCAACTTTTGACTAATGTATCCATTTCTTTGGCTACAGATAAAACATTCTTGATCAAAGAATTCTGAGTTATTCTTCGTAAAACTCAATTTTCAACTCCATTCTCTTCACACATCAACAACAATATATGCTCGCTCATACCATCTAATACAAACTTCAGTTGAGGCGCAATGGCCCAGAGGTTAGGGCAACGGATTCGCAGTCATAGGATCGCGGTTTCGATTCCCAGACCGGGCGTTGTGAGTGTTTATTGAGCGAAAACACCTAAAAGCTCCACGAGGCTCCGGCAGGGGATGGTGGTGATCCCTGCTGTACTCTTTCACCACAACTTTCTCTCACTCTTACTTCCTGTTTCTGTTGTACCTGTATTTCAAGGGGCCGACCTTGTCACTCTCTGTGTCACGCTGAATATCCCCGAGAACTACGTTAAGGGTGCACGTGTCTGTGGAGTGCTCAGCCACTTACACGTTAATTTCACGAGCAGGCTGTTCCGTTGATTCGGATCAACCGGAACCCTCATCGTCGTAACCGACGGAGTGCTTCCAAGGTCCAATACAAACTTCAAACTATAAAAACCGAGACGTGGTTTCCTGTTCTCTTCGC
>NC_042997.1:173544255-173564255 GCF_006345805.1 Octopus sinensis
TGTGTGCATGAATGCGTTATGTGTGCGTGTATGTCAACACTTAGAATACATCTACTTCTAAATTATGTATGTGTCTATGTACGTATGTATGTATGTATGTATGTACGTATGTATGTATGTATGTATGTATGTATGTATGTATGTATGTATGTATCTATCTATCTATCTATCTATCTATCTATCTGTCTATCTATCTATCTATCTATCTATCTATCTATCTATCTATCTATCTATCTATCTATCTATCTTTCTATCTATCTAGTTATTAATTTATCTATGTAAATGTGTGTGCGTGTGTATTATATACACACGCACAAACACACACGCACACACACACACACACACACACACACACACACATGCTCTTTTCTCCGATTCTTTGACTGTTTCTCTCATTTTCTCTTTTCAGTTTGCGTTTCTTTTTATCAGGAAAAATATTGCCCTGCACTTAGCGCGTTGGATTCATGTTCCATAGGTCGAGTGTTCGATCTCAGGTCACTCTAGTCCACTCAGATGAAAACAAGCACTCACGATAGCGAGTGGGCTGTGGGTAGTAGATCTGTAATGACCGATCGTTTCATTCTCACTTGTATGATTAAAGCTGCAAATTTAGCTGTTTTTTTCTTGCTGTCTTTTTAGGAATATGGATTTACTAGAGAAGATTCCTCGTCCACTCGCTCCTGCCCCTTTTAGTCACCTCTTACGCCACGCAGGGAATACGGCGACTGCATTCTACCGATCCCACCCAACCCCGATTGCAGGAGGGTTTGCTAGTTAACCCATAGCTGGGACCCCTACAGGTGCTGCCACTCCGGACCGGAGTTGACCTGGGAACAATAGAGGGTAAGAAGTGATTCCACACTCCTCAAACTCTGAAACCAGGGCCCCAGGGTCCACTATAGTATCACCAGGTATACGTTTATTATCGCATTCATATTTATTGGGAAGCACTCCGTCGGTTACGACGATGAGGGTTCCGGTTGATCCGAATCAACGGAACAGCCTGCTCGTGAAATTAACGTGTAAGTGGCTGAGCACTCCACAGACACGTGTACCCTTAACGTAGTTCTCGGGGATATTCAGCGTGACAAAGAGAGTGACAAGGCCGGCCCTTTGAAATACAGGTACAACAGAAACAGGAAGTAAGAGTGAGAGAAAGTTGTGGTGAAAGAGTACAGCAGGGATCACCACCATCCCCTGCCGGAGCCTCGTGGAGCTTTTAGGTGTTTTCGCTCAATAAACACTCACAACGCCCGGTCTGGGAATCGAAACCGCGATCCTATGACCGCGAGTCCGCTGCCCTAACCACTGGGCCATTGCGCCTCCACGTCATATATATTGATTTGGTTACGTGTTGTAATCACTTACAGTTGATAGATTTTACTGATTGATCTTTTGTGATCAGAAATATCCATAAAGGTGTTATAACCACACTTTAGTGAAGAGAGGGAATGGAGGATTTGGCATTCAGGTTTCTGTCATTTATTGTGCGATAGACATTACTATAAGATGGAAATATGGAAGCTAAATGAATTGCAGGTTCCGCTTACGTAGATATAACAGCTATGTAGTACATGGTGTACACTACAGACACACGTACAAAACCATCGAACGCGCATAGACATACACAAACACATCTAAGCATGAACAAAGGACTCTCGTACTCACTCAGACATGTGTGCGTACGTACACACAGATACTTGTGCATACGTAGAATTTATAGCCATGAAACTTCTGTATTAAATTTATCCAGAAGTTACTACGTATTTATTTCACTACCAGGATGGAGGTGGCGTTCTTATTTAATCTCCTTGCCACAATGATTGAACAGATCATCTCAAGGCATTCCAACTTTGACCATTCCGCCTGTTTAGGGTTTTACACGACTATACTATCTGATATACTTTTAACATATCTATATATATAAAACTGTAGTTGTGTGAGTGTCTGTCCCCTTCGATTTAGATTCCTAACTACTCCCACATTTTGCGGTTCAGTTTAACCAAATTCGGGTATCTTATAGTCGTGATTCATATCGAGCCCGTCTGAGTATTAGCGCGCGTCTACGATGAGTCTACGATTTTAAAAATAATTTAACATAATTTTTTATTCCATTTTAATGCATAATTTTTCGTGTGTCGATGGCGGCGGAGTTGGCGTCCATGGTCACACCTGCACCTGTTTGCTTCTCCCCTTCTTCCCTCCCTCGTGAAGCTGTGGGGAAGGGAGTGTAAGGAAATCAACGTCGTAAAGCGTTGTCAAGGAGACCAGCGTTCTTTTAGAACAACGACTTCATGGCTTGAAGACACCAAAACAGAAATGGCTAAGAAAGCCCGAATTGGCGTCTATAAGGGAAGTAACTCTCTAAAAATGCTTATATAGTTATTTCCCTTACAAACCCGAGCAACGCCGGGCGATACTGCTAGTTATCTTATATATTTTCTTTCAGATATGTCTAGTAAATATATATTTGAACGAAAATATACTTTCACTGTACTGTATTCATCACTTATTTCTAACCCGAAATACTTCGATCAGGATGTTATTCCTTTTGTCTATCATTAACTTTCAGTAACTATAATTTCTACCAGTAACTTCATAATAAATTGTAACTGATCCAAAATACTTTATGTATTTATTCTTCCTTTTATGCAAATTCAAAATAAAGGATTTTAAAAAATGATATTTTTTGTATGGAAATTGAAAAAAAAAATGTGTATGTTAAGAGGTTGAGACTGACTGTACGATGTTATTTGCGATTGTTTTGGTTATTATTTTTAGCAAGAGAAACGACAACACAGAGGCTCGTTCATTAAGCTGAAGCTTTGTTTAATTGTATTATGGTTGTAATGTAATGGTGACAATGTCACTGCAACAAATTTCTGTTGGTGATAATGATGGCTTTCATAATCATCATCATTATAATGGTTTCAAATTTTGGGCACAAGGCCAATAATTTCGATGGAGGGTTTAAATCGATTACATCGACCCCAGTACTCAACAGTACTCAACTGGTACTTATTTTATCGGCCCCGAAAGGATGAAAGCGTACTGTCGACCTCGGTGGAATCGTCGTAATGATAACTATTAAATGCTGTAATGCATACTATTAAAAATTTAGTTGAAGCAAAATACCTTTCCTAATAAGCCAGCCACTCAAATGGACGATGAGACTCACGTGAGACTGGTAAAATTCCTTTTGTCATAATAACATTTAGAAAAGCTACATTGTAGAGGTTCTTTGGGGCACGCAAACACCACATCAGTTTCACTTGAAACAGAAAATTCTTCAATGAAACAATGCCAGATGTATAATGTTGGGGGTGGAAAGAAAACAAATTCTTTTCTACGTGTTTCAGTCATTGAACTGCGGCGATATTGGGCCACCCCCTGAAGGGTTTATCCAAATAAATCGATCTTAGTACTTATTTTTTAAGGCCTGGTACTTATTCTCTTGATCTTTGTTGCCTAACTCGTAAGTTACGGGAACATAACGAAACGAACAAGAAACAAGACAAACACTAACACACTTATAAATACACACACATACGCACACGCACGCACACACACATACACGGCTGGTTTCTTTCAGTTTCCATCCACCACAGCCACTCGTAAAGCTTTGGACTGGCTTGGGTTATAGTAAAAGGCACTTGCCCCAGGTGCTATCATGTGTGGGTGAATCCGGAATCATACAGTTGAGGAACAAAGTTCTTACCACACAACCACACCTGAGCATAGAACTAATAAACACTCAAAGAAAAAACAAAATGCTAGACACACAAATGGCACCTAAAGAATCTCAAAATTATAATGTCCAAACAAAGAGTATCTTAAAGAATTTCTTGAATCAGAGCATTCCATTTCACAATGTAAAGCACCGCAAAGAGTAGATGACGTCAGCAAAATGGAAAATGAAGTGAACGGTCACTATAACTGTGTGTGTAGTATTATGATTGATTGATTTTAGTTTCAGCTCATGAGCTGTGGCCATGCTGGGGCACCGCCATTTTGAAAAGATATTGTTGAAAAGATATTTATAATATTAGTGAATTCAATGATAGCTAATTAATCATTCGGTGCTGTCAGTGCAAGCGCTGTTCTGTCAACTAGAAGTACGAGTTCACCTCTGTCCGACATATTATGCACTAAAAATAGCTCTAAGCTACTAGTCTCTCTCTGTGGACAGAATACTAGTAACCTATCCTTTGCAAAAGTTTAACAAAACCACAAACTAATCAGATCATTTTTATTTTTCTGTATACAAAGAACTGAAATTTGTAAAGTAATCATTTTGCTTTTTGCAGCTTTATTTATCGAAAAGGTATGACGTACAATATTTTTAGCTAGGTATTTTTTTTAATAATCGCAATTTGTTAGAAAGAGCAACAAGGGTTACAACATAAACATGAAGGTGTTTTTTTTTTTTCATTAGATCAGTGTAAGCACAAACACACAAACATACTCACAACTTATATGTGTGCACATGTGTGTGTGCCTGTTTGAGTATGCGTTTGAACAAACGAATGCATAGGTGTATGAAAGAGCATTCAAATGTTTATGTGTCAGTGCGTGTGTATGAATTCATCAGTGAGTCTTTATACAACACTTTGATTTACGACTGGGAATCTTTAGCAGACCCGGAAAACCGCTGATATCGGTCCAAGGTGTGCTGAGAAGCTGTCAAATTTTCTATACTAACCACACAGTAAATTTAGAAACATTGATGAAAGAGCAATAACACACGGAATTGTAAAAGAAAATTAAGGAAGGTGTGCCATATATTAAAGATATTGTCTTATATGGTGGAGAAAAGTCTTCGAATAAAAGTCAATAAAAATATAAACAATATCAAAATCAATTGATGTAGTTGTTTTTCATAGAAATAATTCATTTACGATTTTCAGCTAAATGTTATTTTTTTCTTTCTTTTTCTTTTTTTTTTATATTCCTCAGTTACTAAATTCTACGATTTATTCTCTGAATATAATTTATCTGAAGCAAAGTTCGACTGTACCCTATCTGAAGAAAAATCGTGTGTCCCCTTTATATGTTGATATAGTAGAGTCAGTTGTACCCTACATACGCGAAGAAACTGTAAAACAGTTCAGCTGTACCTTACGTATTCAAATTAGCAGTGTCATTTTCTTCTACCTTACATTATGAAAGTGTAATGTCAGCTGCACTTTATAACATTAGAATGGTTAAGTTTGTTTGACTTTTTTACTTCCCGTACCTCACATATTGGAATTAACAGATTCAACAGTTCTTTTCTATATTATTATTTGTTGTAGTTAGTTTCTTTTTACTAAACAGTAAAGAAAAGGAAAAAGGAAATATGTAGTTATCTAATTACATTACCAAGTATACTATTGTTGTTGCTGCTTAACTCCAGGTCAGCCCTGGTCAAGCGGAGCTATGATCAATAGCATTGCAGCTTTGATCAATCTATATATCAGGAATGTCATTGTCAAATCTATCCTTTATTTAAAACACTAGAATGTAATTTGAAAGAGATTTGGTTGCTATTTCTAGCATATCAAATAACCCATGTACAGGCTCCTTCGATTGTTCATTTCCAAGGGTGTTAGTGACACAAGTTATGTGAAGTGGCTTAGTCTGGAAACTGAAACCGCGTAAAAGCCACAAATCTTATCTTCTGTGTTTCATACATGAAATTCTTAGATGATAATATTATCCAGTTTATAACAATGTGGAATGGGTCTTTGGCACAACCAGAATTTAAAAACTGGGCTTCACCTTTTGTTTGATCCAAGTTAATGCTTTATGAATTTAACCTGTTTGACTAGGCATAAAAGCCAATATATATATATATATATATATATATATATATATATATATATATATATATATATATATATATATTGGCTTTGTCTGTCCTTGTTTGTCCCCTCTATGTTTTGTCCTTTGTGGCAATAAAGAATTTAATATTATGACGTTTATGGGTTTCCTAAGTTTATTAAAAACGTTAGCGAAATTAGGAGACTGTCAGAAAATACTAAGAGAATCGACTGTAACGAACGAATTAAGATGACATTTGGGGGTGAAGCAATGTGATGTGACTAGCTGCGGCTGTGAATCGAAACCAAATGACATTCGGTAGGCCACGAATTCACCACTTAATCCAAGATGCTATACACAATCTGTTTTATACAGGAAAAACTGTAATAGCTGCAAAAGCACAAATCAACGGATTGTTAACATATTAACGATCAACTGAAGTGACAAGTACACGAATACTGATGTTTCTGTGTCCAAGACACTTAGTACGAACAGGTCAATCTTCTTAGCTTTAAATAAAAACCATGTAGGTAAACACAGCTCTAAATTTCAATGGGAAATTTATCCTTTCGCTGTTAATGAATTCGGATCGATCGTAGCATTGGTGTAACTTCAGAGGTGTATCTAAGCAATGCTCCACAACCATTTTTCACTTGCGGTACGCTTATATTCTTTTCAAAATTCGAAGGCACACCTGAACTTAAAATATAGCTAAAAGTATAGGGGAAAAAATTATATTCAGGTTATACTGCGGCACACCTAGTATCGTCTCGTGACACACCAATGTGCCGCGGCATACCGGTTGCGAAGCACTGATCTAGAGCACTAGTTATCAAACAATCTACTACAGAATATCAGAAATACGATTCAAAATTTTACAAAATCAACATTAATGCCTGGAAAGTTTTAAAAAGATGTGATATTCATAATTTTCACAAGGATTTTCGGTAAGTAGCTTGCTAACCAACCACATGGTTCCGGGTTCAGTCCCACTGCGTGGCATCTTGGGCAAGTGTCTTCTGCTATAGCCCCGGGCCGACCAATGCCTTGTGAGTGGATTTGGTAGACGGAAACTGAAAGAAGCCTGTCGTATATATGTATATATATAAATGTGTGTGTGTGTTTGTGTGTCTGTTTTTGTCCCCCTAGTGTGTTTACGTCCCCGTCACTTAGCGGTTCGGAAAAAAGAGACCGATAGAATAAGTACTGGGCTTACAAAAAGAATAAGTCCCGGGGTCGAGTTGCTCGACTGAAAGGTGGTGTTCCAGCATGGCCGCAGTCAAGTGACTGAAACAAGTAAAAGAATAGTTGAATGGACTACAAGTGCCCGCTACGATAAGTTTACTACAAGCAGAGTGAGGGCAAGTGGAAATTAAGGACCAATTTCCTCTCTCACCCTATATTCAGTAAACTAATCTTACATTGTCTTTCCAGATTTTATTTACACAACAGTTAGAAGTGTCACCTTCTTCAATGCCCTTCCTTTATAACTATATCTCTTTTCAGTGTCTCACTTCCCTCACAAATACTCTTTCTCTTTCTTCTCTCTCCTAGTTTCTATCTTTTCTCTTCTTCCTTTCTGTTTTACTCTCACCCCTCATTAATATATATATAGAGAGAGGGTGTTCGGGTTAAATTTGTCAGTTTGTATACTTCGAAAATATAAAACTTAATGAATCATACATTTCTTCTTTATAATGAAGTATAAGTGCATTTCTTACCATCTTTTCGTCCCTTCCTTCATTCTCTCTATCTCTCTTCCTACCCCTGTAATGTTTTTCGTCATATTTCCATTTTCTTCTTATGTCTCCCTCCACAGCATCTGCCAATCATTCTCACTCACTCACTCATTCATTCACTCACTCACTCACACACTCACTCACTCACTCACTCATTCATTCACTCACTCACTCACTCACTCACTCACTCACTCACTCACTCATTCATTCACTCACTCAATCACACACTCACTCACTCACTCACACACTCACTCACTCACTCACACACTCACTCACTCACTCACTCACACACTCACTCACTCACTCACTCACTCACTCACACACTCACTCACTCACTCACTCGCACACTCACTCACTCACTCACTCACTCACTCACTCACTCACTCACACACTCACTCACTCATTCACTCACTCATTCACTCACTCACTCTACATCTTTACTTACGCAATAATATCTTATTAGACTATTACATTGACATCTGTATTTAAATGCTATACTCTTAATACATGTCGCCTTGCTTTTACAATTTTTTAATAATTATATAATATTCACCAGTAAATTAAAAAAATAAAAATGTCATTTTTTTTTAGTAAACAACCCTAAGAAACCTGGACAAAACAACGGGGGAAAGCGACTATCGTTTTTGTACTGATATTGTTATCAATAACACTTCTTTATGTTCCGAATATTTTCCTTGTGTTTGTATATGTTGTGATACACATTCACACACATATATCACATGTTTAATGAATATCAACGAGTTCACGCATCTATTCGATTATAACTTGATCAACAACTATTTAACTTTAGCTTCCATGGATTGGAAATAAAAATCGGCTTTCATCACTGTTTTGTATATGGATATAACATGATAAATATGTACTTTCTGGCAAGTTAAGTAGACTTTTCAAAACTTTGAGGAAACGATTCAAGTTATTCTAAAAGAGCGTCAGAATAGCAAGAAAAACAGGTATATATTTTTAGAAGAATAATAAATATAATAACAATTTCTGCAAAAGGTTCAAATTGCTTCTTATGAAACAGTTACACAAAATGAAGTCTCATATTTTGCTGGAGTTAATTATTTTGTCTGCAAAATGTTAAGACATTGCTAGAAGATTAAGCAGAACAAGAAACAAGTAAAATTCCTCTCTCAAATAATACACTTTGCAGACGCATCTTGGCACTGGTTATTTAAATCAAGCAAATTGTATGCTACAATATTCATATTATGCTTAGCAAGTTGATGAGACAGCAAGCAGACATTGCTAACAAAGCGCAAACTCTACAGACGATGAATACGCTTTTCATATCTTAAATAACTACCTGAAAAATTGTAATTATCATGGAAGTCATGTGCTGCTATTTGTATCGATGGAGTTCTTGTAACAGTAAAGTTGTATGAAAGAGCTTACAAAGTTTGTAAAAAAAAACAAAAAAAAACCCCAAAATCAGGTTGATACTGCAAAACATTGTGTACTGAAGTCATTTTACAACCAAGTTGGTAAGTGGTTAATTATGTTAAAACCAAGATATTAAAGGCTCGTATATTTTAGAAAATATGTATTGACAGCAATTCGCAGAAGAATGGCTGTCAAGGTGGAAAGTGATCTGCGATGTGCATGAACTTAGAAAAAAAGCCATTTTGCATAGTTTGAAGAAGTATATAAAAAATCGTTTGTGTATATCTCCAATGAGAATTTTGTATTTCTAACCTGCAATATTTGACAAGCATATTTCAGCCCTTTATTAGCTTGAACAGGAATATGTCAGGTTAAAACTGAAAATAGCTAAAATCTCCTGATAAACTAATATACTGTTAGTTAGTTTATCTAAATATTTATATATTTATTTAAATATTCAAAAGTTTCTCTAGATATTTACATATTTAACTGTTTACATATTTAAATATTTTCTTAGTTTGTCTAAATAGTTTCCTTAAGATTCTATTGTAATACAACGTGATTTTATTTCTCAAGTGTTTAATGGCATCAAATACCGTAAATCCTCGAGTATAATCCGTATTTTTCCCCAAAATTTAACGGTCAAAATCCCTAGTGCGTACTATACACGAGGTTAAAAATGAAATATAATTTCTAAGCAATGTCCGAGTCTCTATTTGCTGTCCGGCAATGTTTATTTAGACGCATTTTGTGATGTCGAGCGCGAAAATACCTTAAGCTAAGACTGAAAGCAATGAAGTCATAAAAGAATCATCCATAACTTGCAGTAAGCAACATTTATTAAACATTATTACTGTTTTTTCTTTATTTTCTGCAAACAAAATGCACAAAAAAGCTACACGTTTGCAGTATGTTATATATACAATAATAATAAAGGACGTTACCGTATACATTTTTACAAACCAAGTTAGAGAAGTGGTGTGTATTATACACAAAGTTTAGGTTTTTTCAGAAGTACAGCCCCCTAAAAATCCCCTGCGTATTATATTCAACGGCGGACTATACTCGAGGATTTACGGTATAGTCTGTGATAATTGCTTATTGTATAGTCGCAAGAGAATGTCCATAACTCTTTTCAGAATCTTTAAGACTGGTGGTGGGGAGGCAGAAGTTATATATTTTCAGTTGATAACCAACGCATGATATTTAATCATTTTAACTCTATTTATGGTACTTACAGAAGATTCTCTTCCGTCCAGGTTATTTTTTCTAGTTAAATAAGAATATATATCACCAGCCACGGATGCATGTTCCGTAAGCTTTCTTATGTAAGTCAGTACAATAAGTGCTATTCGGTAAAACACAAATCAACTGGTTAAAGACATAGGAGGTTTAAAGGCGGCGAGCTGGCAGAAACGTTAGCACCCCAGGCGAAATATGTAGCCGTATTTCGTCTGCCGTTGCGTTCTGAGTTCAAATTCCGCCGAGGTCGACTTTGCCTTTCATCCTTTCGGTTTCGATTAAATAAGTACCAGTTAGGCACTTAATCTGTTTGCCTGTCCTTGTTTGTTCTCTCTGTGTTTAGCCCCTTGTGGGTAGTAAAGAAATAGATATAGGAGGTTCACTGGTGTTTGGCAATCTGCAACTCAAGGAGTATCCAGAATTAAAGAGGACTTCACCATCGTGTAAAATAACAATAAAAACAGGTGAATGGATTGTACGGTAAGCTGTTGGGCTGCGCTGTCCAGCCACACGTCGATATTTGCTCTTATGCAACACGGTGCAACCAGAAAGTTTGAGAGGGTCTCTGCAGTATTTTGTCGTATCGTAAATATGTTGAACTAATGAAATGATTGCAGATGCCGTATTATCAATTCGTTTGTTTCTATTTATAACACATACACACACATACACACACACACACACACACACACAGAAAGACAGTGGGGAGAGGGAGAGAGATGTAGGTATGTAAATAGATATGTAAATAGGTATGTAAATAGAAGGCGGCGAGTTGCCAGAATCGTTAGCGCGCCGGACGAAATGCTTAGCAGTATTTCGTCTACCGTTGCGTTCTGAGTTCAAATTCCGCCGAGGTCGACTTTGCCTTTCATCCTTTTGGGGTCGATAAATTAAGTACCAGTTACGCACTGTGGTCGATGTAATCGACTTAATACCTATGTCTGTCCTTGTTTGTCCCCTCTATGTTTAGCCCCTTGTGGGTAATAAAGAAATAGGTATGTAAATAGATAGATAGATAAAGAGTCTGAATATATGACTATATTTCTAATGTCCTTCAGTTTTAGACAGTGTGTTCATGGAAATTTGGTTGCTACATCTACCAAGTCAAGTGCTTGCGTAAGAGCTTTCCTTCATTGTCTGGAAGTAAACTTTATTGCTGTTGTTGTGCAGTCGTAACCAAACAAAACTATTGTAAAACGTCTTTGTAATCCCATCATTTATAAAAACGAACGCTATATTTCAATAAGCATACCCTCTACTTGACACGAAAGTATATGATTTGTGAGAATTTTGGCTACTACTTTCAGCAGCTTAAACAGTCAACTGTCAAGTTCCCTGTTTAGCAAAATCATGTGTCAATGAAAAATGCTTTCTCTCACTTTCCTCCCCCTCCCTATCGCAGCCGTGTAACAGCTTCTATCTCATATCTTCAGTGAAGGTGGCTGAAGTAACAGGGTAGTGAGTTCGACGTTTGTCTTTCCAACGATATGAATTTCCACTTAGAGAAGGTGATAAAAATTTGTATAAGAGCGATTACGTTATCAGTATTACTACTGGATTTGACTAGTTGTTAGCTTCATCAACCTATCCTTATTCATATTCGACTGTTCCCATCCTACCAACTTTCTGGTCTTATATCTAATTTAGAAATAATTATTCATAATATTATTTACATTCATTTCCTTACCAAAAAAACTTCTGACTCTTGGCGCCAACGTAGAGCTTTCTTAACCTGGGAGAAATAATAGCTACAACTCCCTTAAACATGTTTTCTGCCGACTTAAAAAAGAAGAAAAAGATGTGTTGGATAATGTGGTTCTATATAGACTGCGTCTCGTAAAATGTGACAGGCACACCTTTTGACTATGGAGCTTATTTAATCAGAGTTAGCCAAGGCTCAGCAACAAGTTTCTACTCCTTATTGCAAAATGTAACCTTATTTATTCTTTAATCTTAATTTTTCAATACAAATTCTATATTTTCACTCTTAATTCTTTATTCGGATCTTTTCGGTTTGAACGGCAGTTTTTTCTAGCGGTGTCACCCATAATTATGACCCTAGTATCGATCTATTACATTTCAATCTGTTTTAGGGTTAGTTAGGGTTAGGGGTGGGGGGAAGGGTATCTGTTTTTCTTCACAAATGTAAATAAACCCAATCTGTTTTTTAAACAAGGGACATATTCATATGGCACAGAATGTTTTTTTACCTCACTAGACATCACTGATTGGTTGAAATTGCAGAAATTGAAGAAAAAGAACAACAAATATCTTACAAACTATAGAATTTTCTCAAGAGAAAAAGATGTTTTATAAACACATTCTACCAGTATACGAAGTTAAAAAAATTTTAGTTACCTAGAAATTATGTTAAAAACTGCCGTTCAAACCGAAAAGGTCCCTTTATTCCTATGCAAAGTAGATAAAGCCATGAATAAAAGAACTGGTCAAACCTACCCTCACACCTTTACCTCCCCTTAACATTATCCCATAAAACACCAGCACTATAAACACACTATAACGATTTTATGTTTATTGCAGCGCTGAAAAATAATCACCTGTCTGACCTGAATTCATTGGGAAAGTTTTACACGCCAACTGGATTGAATTAGTGAGTTTTGGAGACCATTTCCGGTTTATATATAAACTCCTCCTGTAACTCTTTTTGTTGTTTGTTGTTTTTGTTCGTGTTTTCTTTTCTTCTTTGTTAAAACATTTATGTCACCAGCTCTAATAGCTTTTCCCCATTTGTAAGAAACGTTCTACTCAAGTTTATTATTATTTTTTCCACTCTATGAAGTATTGTTTGCAATTTAACGCGAACTTTCCTTTCTGTGTCCGTTTTCTGCTCTTGTGAATACATCAATTTAGAAAAAAAACTTCCTGGTTCAAGTTAAACCTGGGTATAAACACTTACAGTCTTAAAAAGTGGCAAGCTGGCTAAGGCGGCGAGCTGGTAGAAACGTTAGCACGCCGGGCGAAATGCGTAGCCGTATTTCTTCTGCGTTACGTTCTGAGTTCAAATTCCGCCGAGGTCGACTTTGCCTTTCATCCTTTCGGGGTCGATTAAATAAGTACCAGTTACACACTGAGGTCGATGTAATCGACTTAATCCGTTTGTCTGTCCTTGTTTGTCCTCTCTGTGTTTAACCCATTGTGGGTTGTAAAGAAATAGGTATTTCGTCTGCCGCTACGTTCTGAGTTCAAATTCCGCCGAGGTCGACTTTGCCTTTCATCCTTTCGGGGTCGATAAATTAAGGACCAGTTACGCACTGGGGTCAATATAATCGACTTAGTCCGTTTGTTTGTCCTTGTTTGTCTCCTCTGTGGGTAGCCTCTTGTGGGCAGTAAAGAAATACACTTACAGTCTTAACCGTTTGCATACCCTGTGTATCATGTAACACACTGGATATATTTCCCTGGAGTCTGAGCATCATATATGATATACATTCCTAATTTGTTTTCAACTGCCAGAGTAGGATTTCTGAAAAGAAAGCTTTATAGTACTCGAGACGTATGAAACAAGGACTAATTTAGAGTCTGAAAACAAGCCTTATGGACATTTAGGACAAATTTACGAAGGGGTTAAATAAGACACCTGACAACAACAAGAGAGCAAACTTATCAGAAGATCATGTGGTTGATGCGGTTTGTAACATTTCGCTTAGCAGCCCTCAATCTGGAACTAGAGAACTCTAAACATACATACATACATACATACATACATACATACACACATACACACATACACACATACATACATACATACATACACACATACTACATACATACATACATACATACATACATACATACTTACACACACACATGCACGCACACACTATATCTTTTATCTTTTACTTGTTTCGGTCATTAGACTGCGGCCATGCTGGGGCTCCGCCTCGAAAAGGTTTAATCGAACGAATGGACCCCACTACATATTTTTAAAAACCTCTTACTTATTCTGTCGATCATTTTTGCCGAACCACTAAGTTACGAGGACGTGAGCATACCTAAGTAAGTTGACAAGCGGTGGTAGGGGGACCAGCACAGACGGGCTTCTCTCAGTTTTCGTTCACCAAAACCCACTCACAAGGATTTGGCCGGCCAGGGCCTATAACAGAAGACATTGGACGCGGAACTATGTGGGTAAGAAGTAATGGTCTTACCACACAGCCACAACTACAAATAATGAAAGCAATTATATATATATATATTTACATTACCTACTTTATATTTATATATACATATTTATATACATGTAATATTTGTATATATGCCTTTCATATATTTAGCCAGTACACATACACATGATTGGCATTTCGTATTTTTGTTTATTTGCTTGGAAGAGTGACAGAAGCAAAATCTACACAAGAAAACAGAAAAAAGAACAAAAGGAAAAACAAAAAGAACTGCAAGAAAAAATAATTGTACAATAGCAACAAAATGAATAATAGAAAAGAAACACAATTTATTTGTGTTGTTCATATTTTATTTAGGTTTTTAGTGTTTTCTTTGCGTAGATTTTTTTTCTTCTTCTCTCTTCAAAATAGATAGAATTTTATCATAGAATTATTAGCTGTTAGATCTCTTCCGGGTAGGAGTTTTGTATTTCAGTATTTTGTTTGGTGTAGGCGGCGAGGTGACAGAAGTATTTTGCCTGTCTTTATGTTCTGATTTCAAATTCCGTCGGGATCGATATAATTGACTTACCCCTCAAACGAAATTGATGGCCTTTTGTCAAAGCTTGAATCCAATATTTCGCTTAAGCGTAGCGATATGTGTGTTTGTGTGTGTTTGTGTGTGTGTTTGTGTGTGTGTGTTTGTGTGTGTGTATGTTTGTTACAATTAATCTGCTTGTTCTTCCGTTACCTAGCCCGTCCGTAACGCTTTCACGGGATTAGTTGAAGGGGTGAGGAAGTGGAAGGTGGGAATGAAGAGAAGGAGTGTGAAGGGTGGAGTAGTATTGAGGGAGATGGAGTGGAGAGAGTGGGAAGCAGAGTGGAGAGGAGGGAAGGGCGAGGTGGTGGTGAGTGAAATGTGTAATTTATTTTTTGAACTAAGTTTTTTCCTCCGTTACTTAGCCCATCTATAACGCTTTTACTTGTGATTAGATGAAGGGAAAGGCGAAAAGCGATAGAAAAAACGAGGGTAAGGCGAAGAGTGAAAGAGAAAGTGGGAGAGTGCTGTATATTAAGTCTATAAAATTGTGCATAACATGTATAAAGTGTATATATAAAGTACGTTAAGTAATCATCGTACTCCAATTTCTTTCACTTTTGAATGAGTAGCTGATGAGCGACTATTTTTGATACAGACATAAAGCAGGCTACGCTTTCAGGTTTACAATTAATTCTGTGAAATATTCACGGGTCTTGCTAGTATATATAAAGGCGGCGAGCTGACAGAGACGTTAGCACGCCGGGCGAAATGCGTAGCCGTATTTTGTCTGCCGCTACGTTGTGAGTTCAAATTCCGCCGAGGTCGACTTTTCCTTTCATCCTTTCGGGGTCGATTAAATAAGCACCAGTTACGCACTGGGGTCGATATAATCGACTTAATCCGTTTGTTTGTCCTCTCTGTGTTTAGCCCCTTGTGGGTAGTAAAGAAATATATATGAATTCTTTTATTCTTTTACTTCTTTCAGTCATTGAATTGTGGCCATGCTGGAGCACCACCCTGTTTGTGCGAGTGCGTGTGCGTGTGCGTGTGTGTGTGTAATAGGAGGATTGAAGTATTGCTAACTAACGAAATCTGTGAGCCTGTCGAGCATATAGTTTCTCATTTAAATTATATAGCATTTGCTCGATTAAAGGCGGTGCTCCAGCATGGCCGCAGTCAAATGACTGAAACAAGTAAAAGAAAAGAAAGAAAGAATTACATTAAACTTATGTGTGTTGCTATTTTACAGATAAGTAGACTGAGAAAGCAAGTCGGTACAGCAGAGAGAACCAATGGATGCAGATAGGAACTTCACTTCAATAGAAAACTCGCCTCCTTATCATTTCTACAAACCTTCAATAGCATGATTTATCGTAATACTCATTGGATTATATGAAGCCGCTCCCATGAAAGATAACGAAAACTTATGTGAGTCTGCCGCTATCAATAAACTCTGAAATTAATTTTAAACAAGCCTAACGCTATTTTAAGAGTTAACAGAGGACACACATACATATACATCAACTGGGTCTTACAAACAGCATATTTCGGATAAAATTAATAAACACCATTAAGTGGCAATCCGTCGATCACGACGATGATGGTTCCAGCAGATCCGATCAACAGAACAGCCTGTTCGTGAAATTAACGTACAAGTGGCTGAGCACTCCACAATCACACGTGTACCCTTAATGTAGTTGTCGGGGATATTCAGCGTGTCACAGAGTGTGGACAAGGCTGGCCCTTTGAAATACTACTAATTTTTGCAAGTTTGGTGGACTAGAGCAACGTGAAATAAAGTGTCTTGCTCAAGGACACAACGCGTCGCCAGGAATTGAACTCACGACCTTACGATTGTGAGTCGAATTCCCTAACCACTAAGCCACGCGCCTTCACATATACAATTACAACCTGGTATTTAGTAAAGAGGGCGGCGAGCTGGCAGAAACGTTAGCACGCCGGGCGAAATGCTTAGCGGTATTTCGTCTGCGTTACGTTGTGAGTTCAAATTCCGCCGAGGTCGTCTTTGCCTTTCATCCTTTCGGGGTCGATAAATTAAGTACCAGTTACGCACTGGGGTCGATGTAATCGACTTAATACCTATGTCTGTCCTTGTTTGTCCCCTCTGTGTTTAGCCCCTTGTGGGTAATAAAGAAATAGGTATTTAGTAAATATAATTTTACTCTCACTGTGAATATGGATCCCATGATAATATCCAAGAAGCTTAGGACAACAAGTTGAAAAGAGCGAATAGAATAGTTTCCACTACCGTTAAAAGTTAAACTGACATTCTTTTATTTCCTCTCGATTGTTGAAAATTATATGATTATATTGAAACATGCGGGCACATGGAGGTTAATATTCTTGAATTGGTAAACCTGGAAAAGTACAGGAAAGCATATTTATGCTTAAAATATTGCAGCTATAGTTAAAATTTAAAAATATATTTAGATTTAAAAACTAAAAATAATAGCTTTAATTAGCTACTCTATAATAATAAAATTAACTCAAATAATAAATTTAAGGCTAACTGTCAGCAAAAAATATAAAAAATTTCAATAGCCCCATTTATAGGGCTATTGAAAATTTTCAATTACAAGTGTTTAGAACTACTAAAAGTTCGTCAGTAGTATTCAATTGAAATTCCATTTTTACTAATCTTTTTTATAGAAATTGGCACACTATAATTCATTGATAAAGACACCACAAGGCTGGTCTTCTGGAAATTTCAAAGAAGGAAAGTTCAATTGAAACCTTTATGGTAGGGTTGAAGTTTAGGGGAGAGTACTGTGATATTTTCCGGAGAAGGCGGTACTCTTACTAATCATATTTTTTGAGGGGTTGCAGTTGAAAGGTCCGCATTCTGGATGCTAGCAATGCATACAACCGTTGAAACACACTCTATTGGCTATAAAATGTATGAATATGGGATCTTTTCGGTTTGAACTGCAGTTTTTAACATAATTTCTAGGTAACTAAAAAATTTTAAACTTCGTATACTGGTAGAATGTGTTTATAAAACATCTTTTTCTTTTGGCTTTATTGAGAAAATTCTATAGTTTGTAAGATATTTGTTGTTCTTTTTCTTCAATTTCTGCAATTTCAACCAATCAAATACGTCTATTGAGGTAAAAAAACATTCTGTGCCGTATGAATATGTCCCTCGTTTAAAAAACAGATTGGGTTTATTTACATTTGTGAAGAAAAAAGATACCCTTACCCCCACCCCTAATCATAACCCTAACTAACCCAAACCCTAAGACAGATTGAAATGCAGTAGATCGATACTAGGGTCATAATTATGGGTGACAATTTCATATGACACCGCTAGAAAAAACTGCCGTTCAAACCGAAAAGATCCCGAATATGTTATACATTATAGTATTCGCTATAAAATGATATTGGCTATAAAATGTATGAATATGTTCTATATTATAGCAAGGAAAGAAAACTCTGTTAACACGCAAGTCATTTGATCGTCTTTTTTACTGAATTCAGTCACATTTGTTTTGCAATGTTTTCTCCTCCTAATTTTTTTTTTGTTTTGTCCTTAAAACAATGGGCACCTTTTGATTAATCTGACACATGAAAAATCTCTTTAAAATATCTAGGCGTGTATTAATACTGGAAACCTTATTTACATTAAATCTGAAGTAAATAATACACTGTATATACTGAAACTGTTTATTCATTATCTAATCACCAAAACCATTTGTTTGAGAATCAGAATGTATGTAGCCTACAAATTTTAGAATTTAAGCAAACAAAAGAATATAATACTTGAACATACATACATACATACATACATACATATATGCATACATACACACGTACATCGTTTTATTGTTTTTATTTAACTGTCTAAATCTAGTTTGTGTAACTCAAAAAAACGTCGCAAAATATAATGCAGTGATAGTGTAATGTTAAGAGGCATTGTGGCTTCGTCAGATGTCTATACTATAAGGGCGTGGCGAAGTGAGAGAATCGCTAACGCGTCAGATATAATGCATTGCGGTATTTAATAACTGGCGGCGAGCTAGCAGAATCGTTAGCACGTCGGGCGAAATGCTTAGCGGTATTTCGGCTGCCGTTACGTTGTGAGTTCAAATTCCGCCGAGGTCGACTTTGCCTTTCATCCTTTCGGGGTCGATAAATTAAGTACCAGTTAAGCACTGGGGTCGATATAATCGACTTAATACCTATGTCTGTCCTTGTTTGTTCCCTCTGTGTTTAGCCCCTTGTGGGTAATAAAGAAATAGGTATTTCGGCTGCCGTTACGTTGTGAGTTCAAATTCCGCCGAGGTCGACTTTGCCTTTCATCCTTTCGGGGTCGATAAATTAAGTACCAGTTATGCACTGGGGTCGATGTAATCGACTTAATACCTATGTCTGTCCTTGTTTGTCTCCTCTGTGTTTAGCCCCTTGTGGGTAATAAAGAAATAAGTATTTAATAACGGTTCATTACGTTCTGAGTTCAAATCCCATCGTGGTCAATTTTGTATTTCATCTTTCCTGAATCGTTAAAATAAAGTCCCTGTCAAAATGGGGAAGGCAGTATAATCGACTATTCACCATCCTCAAATTTCAGGACAAGTGTTTCATGTTAGAAATCAACGGTGCGTGATTAACAGAATTTTAAGAATGTCGAATAAAATATCTCGAGCTATCTAGGGACGGATCTTTATATTCTGAGTTCAAGTCATGCCGAGTTTGTCTGTGATTTTTATTCTTATAGATTTGATAAAAAGAGAACTTGATTACAGTCAAGTACTTGGGTCGGTATAATCAATTATGCTCCTCCCCCGAATATGAAGTATTTAGGCACTGTATTTCTAATCAATATTATGAAAGTGCATTGGATTATTAGTAATACGAAAGGAATTTACCATCTATTTCTAGTAGTTCTGTTGACTATGTAGAAGCTCTGTCACGGCAGGATCAGTAGAGCTGGTAAGCTTAACGAATTGTTTCGTCTCTCTTTCGATTAAATTCAATTCCAGTATACCTGTAAATAGGTATATCAACAGATTGCTATTTCAGCCTTATTATATGAGTTGATGCCTATCGCTGTATATTACTGGTATTTCATCACAACTACTAGTGATATTCTGAGCAGTTTTAAGCAACGAGCTGGCAGAATCGTTTGCACTC
>NC_042997.1:173569255-173574255 GCF_006345805.1 Octopus sinensis
AAAGGATAAGTCCTGGGGTCGATTTTCTCGATTAAAGGCGGTTCTCCAGCATGGCCGCAGTCAGATGACTGAAACAAGTAAAAGAGTAAAAGAGTAAATGTTAATATATGAATGCGAAAGAGATAGTTCAATAACTGTAAACCTACTTTCGGGCCACCCTGTATAATACGCATACATATAAACGAGTATGCTTAGAAACGAAAGAAAATGAACTCAATTCATGATGTAGAGTAAAGGCAACAAACTGTCATAATCTTTTTACGCCAGGCAAAATGCTTGGCGGCATTTCACCCGGTTTTACGTTCCTAGTACATAAATTCCGCCGATGTTGACTTCGTTCTTCATCCTTTCGGGGTTGATAAAAATAATTACTAGTTGAGGACTAGGGTCGATGTAGTCGCATTACCTCCTCCCTCGAAATTAATGGCCGCGTACAAAAATTTGAAACCAATATATGATATAGTCCACAACGTGTGGACAATGTTGAAGGCAGACGAGAAAAGAGTGAGCGCTTTTGAAATGTGGTGTTACTGCAGAATCCTTAGAGTGTCGTGGACGGAGAGAAGGACGAACAACTGGGTACTAGAAAAGCTCGGTTGCGAGATGACTCTTCGGCGAAACATCGTGAAGCGGAAGCTAAATTTCTTTGGCCACGCCATGCGCCGAGATGGACTTGAGCGAACGATCATAACTGGTAAGGTGAACGGCAGACGTAAAAGAGGCAGACTACCCACTTCTTGGCTGAGAGACATCGCAGCCACAAGATTGTCTTTATTCTCAGCTGTCCATGGGGTAGAGGACAGGAGAAGGTGGCAAGAAACTGTGATGACCACAGCATCACATAGTGCGACACCTGACTAGGATGATGATGATATGATATAGAGTTGATATTAGAAATCAGTTTAGGATTCTAACTGTTACCATTCAGATTTTACACATTCGTCTAGACGTATGCGTGGGCTCGTCCAGACAGTATTTGGTGAATGGAAGTAACATAGCATCAGTGGCAAACTAGTTTAGCTAATACTCATTGATCAAGGTGTAAGAAGTGATCCAGTATATAGAAGCCAAGAAATATCCTTATTGCTTGACAGTTATTGTGTAAAAAAAAGAACTCGATTCCGACCTAGAATCACCTGGAGGAAGGTGCTTCACGATGTACAGAATCGTTTGGGTGTGTGGTGAATCGCCACTCCGTAGATTTCTGAAATTATGGAAGCTTTTCAGGGAGAATTTTTGTTCTCTGATGATGATGATAAGGTAACACACCTCTGATATACGTTTGTGATATCACTGGATGTTTTAATATGTGCGACTTTTTAGTTGTGCATAGCTAGATTTTGGGAACTCAGTTTGTTGCAAAGTATCAAAGCCGATAATGGTTCTCTTTTAAAATCTGCGATCTTTGAATTTTCAGTCGAATTGGAACAAGATCGAGGAGGTAGTCCTGTCAGTACTTCTTCAAAATATTATAAATATGCTGTATGTCCTTACTTTGGAAAGGCAAAAAACCCTTTGATTAGGCAGAAAGAGAAATTTCTATAGCTTATAGTAGGCTCTTGGAATGCCAACTTACTTATAACTGATGTTGACCGAGCATGAATAGATGTCCTTAATGTTACTGGACTCAAATGGATTGTTTTATTTGTGTTATAGGTGGGAAATATCTTAGCAGAGACACCACATCCCTAGCAATACTAGTAGCATCATTTAGGATTAATAGCGGAGAACACCAAGTTACCTTCATGTTTCTCACACACACTAACACTCAGAAATAAAAGAATATATTTTTGAGGTATAAATTATTACTGATTTACTCATATTAATAGGTTCTTACGTTGCACACCAATCTTGGAATCTGTATGATTACTCTCGCCAAGCTCCTCGAACAAAACTCATATAGAAACTGAGAGTTGAGTATTATATGATACGTATACATGGGTTACATATGTATCAAACACACAAAAAATCACGCACGTGCACACAAACAATTTGCAAAATCTGTGTCTATACATGCAGAAACTGCGTACGTTTGTAAAATGGTTATAATATAGTGTCGTACATTAACTGGTGTATGTATTCGTTTACATACTTGTCGGTGTATCTTTCTATCTTAATTCCAGTTATACATCTATACATGTATACCGTTATGTTATGATATAATATCATAATATATTGTGTTGCTAATATCATTGTATTATCTCTGTGTGGAGGTATGCTTCATATCGTACTTAGCATGTATTAATCTCAAAACGAGCAACAATTCTTTTTCTCTTCTACTAAAGCAGCACTCGTCTTCCGTATGTAGACAGATTCAGTAACTTGTTAAAATGTCGGATCTGTGGGTGCGTGTATAGGATTTACAAGCTATCCTTGATTATCAACCTGTCATGTGTTTTTTTTCAAGGCAGTTAGCAAAGTAGAAGCGCTAGTTTCTTTTCATTGCTTGTGTACATGTGCTTCACAAATACCTCAAGTGTATTATGGCTACATCTTACCTATAAATAAACGTATTGCTTCTACACATATGCATACAAATATACAACACAAGTATACGTGAACAAAGAGACTTACACATATCCATACGTTGTTACGTAGACTAACATCTATGGCCTCCCTCACCGCCACCACTATCTCCAATGCGAACACAACGCCAATATATAATGTACAAAGAGCAAAGAGAAAACGTAAATGATAAGTTCATGGGAAAGACTACATACGTATAAATAATATCGACAGCAAAGTCATTTAATAACAAAGAGTGCATGTCATTTCCTTGAAAGAACGACACTTCTTAATTATACTGATATTGCATTCAGCACACTACTTCATATTCATAACCTTGCGGAATAAGGCGGCGAGCTGACAGAATCGTTAGCACGCCGGGCGAAACGCTTAGTGGTATTTCGTCTGCCGCACTGGGGTCGATATAATCGACTTAATCCGTTTGTCTGTCCTTGTTTGTCCTCTCTGTGTTTAGCCCCTTGTGGGTAGTAAAGAAATAGGTATTTCGTCTGCCGCTACGTTCTGAGTTCAAATTCCGCCGAGGTTGACTTTGCCTTTCATCCTTTCGGCGTCGATTAAATAAATACCAGTTACGCACTGTCCTTGTTTGTCCTTGTTTGTCCTTGTTTGTCCCCTCTGAGTTTAGACCCTTGTGGGTAGTAAAGAAATAGGTATTTCACCCGATTTTACTTTCTAAGTTCAAATTCCGCCGGATCTTTCCTGTTTGGTTACCAGTGGCTCCAAAAATTAAAGATTACTGAAAATTTTATAATTTGGCACAATAATACACTTTCCCAAACGGAACTGCTGGAGATATTTCATTTTTTTTTTTTGTTTCCAGAAAAATGTTTTTAAAAAGTTATAGAGGTTTAAAGTTTGTCGGATCTTTCCTGTTTGGTTACCAGTGGCTCAAAAACTTAAAGTTTACTGAAAATTTTATAATTTGGCACAATAACACACTTTCCCAAACTGAACTGCTGGAGATATTTCATTTTTTTTTTTGTTTCCAGAAAAATGTTTTTAAAAAGTTATAGAGGTTTAAAGTTTGTACATTTTCACCCAGTCAGGAAACAGGATTTGAAAGCTGTTATTTTGTGCATGACTGCACATTTTACTGTCAACATCCTGAAAATAGGACATGTCTCAATATTTGTAAACAACACGTGTTATGTCACCGGTGATTTCCTTTCATGCAAATAAATCTTATTTGGCTGTTATTTTTAGCACACCTCACAACCACCAATGTTTAATGCAAATGCGATAAACAACACATTACATGTAGTAAGCACATTACAATTTCTAACAGAAAGATTTAAAAGAATTAGATGAAAGTTCTCCGGTAATTTTCTTTAATGTAAATAAATGTTTATGTTAATTTAAAAGAGAAAAACAGTTAGTTTTAAATCTGTGATCGAGATGTTGGCAAATAAACTTTAATTTAAAAGATTTATTTAGCTGTTATTTTTAGCACACCTCACAACCACCTCAATGCTCAATAACGAAACGAAACAAACATTAAACAAACAATTTAAGTATGTTTAATTACAATTTAAATGTGCTTAAAAAACAAACATTTAACTTTCGGTTTCAATTTTAAAAATATCCTCCTTTGTTTTTAATGTTTCCATAATAGAAGCTAAGTTACTGGAGCATGCTGCCATAATCGCACAGAACACAGAACACAACATCAAATTCGTCAACACGTGCTTCCTCACAGATAAAAGACTTCTCAAAGACTGCTCGGATTCGCTTGTTACTATGGCAACAGGCACGTTGAAGAAAAAAAAAAGAGTTCTCATGTTCCGCTTCTTACTATCGAAATAGCCATGAATGTATCTGTGGCTTACGATTGGCTAAAATTACCAAAAATTTCAAACTTTAATTACTAATAACTCTTTATTTATTGATTTATAGGGAAAATTACTTTCACGTCATTAATTAGCCTATAAAAGTGTATCATTGCACTGAATATGAAATCAATTCGAACAGTAAATTGACGCTGGCGGCCGCTGGCAACCAAACAAAAAATATCTACTTTGCCTTCTATCCTTTCGGGGTCGATAAAAAAAGTACCAGTTAAACACTGGGGTCGATCTAATCGACTTACCCTACCCTTAGAACTTGCTAGCCTTGTGCAAAAATCTGAAATCAGTAATCATGCGAGCTAAGTGTCGTTAGCACGCCGGGCGAAAAACTTAGCAGCATTTCGTCCGTCTTCAGGTTCTGGGTTCAAATCTGCCGCGGTCAACTTTGCATTTCATCCTTTCGTGGTCGATAAAATAAGTACCAATTAAAAACTGGGGTCGATGTCATCGACTTACCTCCTCCTCCCTCGTTGAAGAGAGAGTGAGAGAGAAAAAAGAATTCCTTACAATGCATATTGATACGGTTGAGAAAGGCATCAAATTTGAATAATCGTGGGTAAAACACATAAGGTAATTCCCAAGCATTTTGCCTCATCTAAAAGAGAAAAAAATCCAACACCCCTACGAGGC
>NC_042997.1:173576755-173586755 GCF_006345805.1 Octopus sinensis
ACAAGAGTGCCTAATAATCGACGTGGCAGTGCCAGGAGATCAACATATCATCATGAAAGAGAAAAGGTTGATAAACATGGTGGCCTAAGAATTGAGATCGTTAAAATGGGACAACTATGAGAGTCGAATATAAAGGTTATTCTTATTATTGTCGGAGCATTAGGTTCAATACCACCCAATCTGAAAAAAAAAGAAAAACATCTGAAAACCTTAGAAATACCTTACAATCTAGATGTTTTGCAAAAGTCGGCATTTCTTGGAGCTGTACGCATGTTGCATAAAGTACTGTATGAGGTCCTTGTTGCGACTTGGCAAACAGTACAAAACCCCAGTAGACACAATATCTTCAATCAACAACCTCACGATATTGTATACTTTGCGACGTCTATAATAATAATAATAATAATATAATATAATAATAATAACTCTTTCACCGGTACTTAATTTATCGACACCGAAAGGATGAAAGACAAAGTCGACCCCGGCGTAGTTTGAACTCAAACGTAAAGATGGATGAAATACCTATTTCTTTATTGCCCCAACAACAACACTGGTCTGCATCATTTTCTTTATTGGCTGTATTGTGTCTTTTTCGAAATATATATGAAAAATAGTGATTCTTGGTTGTTTTGTAATCATCTCTATCACATGAGGTTCTCAAGTTATGCAGACACGTTATATCTCTTCTTCTATGACATAAGTACATGATAAAGTATATTACCAATGAAATATAAGATATTGCCGGAGCATCGTGGAGCTTTTAGGTGTTTTCGCTCAATAAACACACACAATGCCCGGTCTGGGACTCGAAACCGCGATCCTCCGACCGAGAGTCCGCTGCCCTAACCACTGGGCCATTGCGCCTCCCACACTTAACATACATATTATATAATACTTCTTTCAACAGACACTCACTGACATATAATAAATAGCTCCTTCCCAAACATGTTGCTTATGCATTAATTTGAACTTTTGCATATGATATACTAATTATATTCTTACAACATAATTTTTAATTCGTTTTTTCCAAATTCTCATTTGGCATCATTCCTTAATATTTCTCTTTCTCTTATTCCTATATTTCCTCTTATTTTATTTTATTTTATTTTATTTCTTTTAATCTTCTTTTATTGCATTGCTTCATATCTATATCTTATTTTATAATTATTTTGAATTATCTACTCACATGCCTCGTTATTCTACTCTTAATACGTTTAATGTAATACTTTCGCTACACCCCTTAGAATCTCTTAAAAAAATGAAATGAAAAAAGGATTTAGCTACAAATAGAGCCTCCGTTATGTGTTTATCTCAATAGGGGATGTCGTTTCGGTAATGAGTTTTTTTTTTTTTTCCTTGGATGTGTGGTTAAGAAGCTTATTTCGCCCCAACTTGGCTTCGGATTCAGTCCCATTGCGCTGCACTTTGGGTAAGTGTGTTTTACCATCCCTTCGGGCCGAGCAATGACTTATGAATGAATTTGGTAGGCGAAAACTGCTACGTAAAAGATTCTCGTACACACACACAAACACACGCACATTATATTATATACATTAATATCAAACAGTGAGAACGAGTGGATAAATTGGTGGATAATTTTTTTTTTAATTGTGGGTTAACCAGGCTACCATTGGTTTCATGTTAAGAGAGATATATTTCTCCACAATTTTCAAGTCTATTACATGGAACGTTGGAGTTTGTCTCCATCTTGGTTGAAAACATAAGATGACGATTATATATATGTGTGTGTGTGTGTGTGTGTTTGTGTGTGTGCGTGCCGTGTATATGTATATATATATATATATATATGTGTGGTGTGTGTGTGTGTGTGTGTGTGTGTGTGTGTGTGTGTATGTGTGTGTATGTATATAGTGAAATTAATAAAGATCAAGATATTTAATATATAACAAGAAAATTATAAACCTATAGATTGATAATTATAAAAAAAATCTTTTCTGCTCTAGGCACAAGGCCCGAAATTTTTGAGGCGGGGAAGTCGATAGATCGACCCCAGTACGCAACTGGTGCTTAATTTATCGACTCCGAATAGACAAAAAGTAACGTCGACCTCAGTGGAATTTGAACTCAGGACGTAAAGACAGACGAAATACTGCTAAGCTTTTCACCCGGCATGCTAACTTTTCTGCCAGCTCGTTGCCTTATGAAAATAAATAATAAACCAAAAATGTAATTGAATACTTGAAAAAGAAAAAAAATTTTTTTTTTTTTAAATTAGTAGAACCCACAGGAACCCTTAACCTTGATATATTTTAAGGCCAAACCCAGCAATAAATACTTAACTGGCCGAAGTAATCTACCTTACTCTGACACTCATTCTTACCTAACTGGACGAGGTCACGAGGAAATATAACTATTTATAGAAACACCAACACCTCCAAAACGATCCTTATTCGGTCATTCTCATAGTCTTTTTTTAGGTCATCTTCGAACGGCAGCAAACAACAGACCCTGAAGAAGCTGTATCAACAATGAATACCAAGGTGCACAAATAACAGTGTACGGCGGGCGCAGCCGAAACGCGCGTAGGTCAAAGGGGAAAATGCTGCAAATAACTGTACATGAATGTGTAAACCTCCGTTCTCCTAATCTTTATTAATTTTATTATTTTCTCTACCGAAACTATACAGTCCTTAAAAGGACATTCGGATTTACCGAGCGAGGATAACTGAATCTACTAAATTATCAGTAACTCGAGTACCACCAACATTGGCTGTGGTTATCCGGCATTGAGAACTGCCAGGACTATATATCCCTTGAAACACACATACACACACACGTGTGTGTATGCGTGTGTGTAGGAATGTATGTATGTCTTAGTGTTTCTTCCCCACCACGTAACAACCATTGACAAAAGAGACCGATAGAATACGTATCAATCTTAAAAAAAAAACAAGTCCTGTGGCCGATTTGTTCGGCTAAAACCTTCAAGTTTGTGCCCCAGCATGGCCACAGTCTAATGACTAAAACAAGTAAAAGTGGGTAATAGGAAATATTTATCATTTCACTTTTATCTTTGTTCTTTTAAAATATATTTCGGCCCTGACCAAACCAAGTATTTGTAAACTGGCAAAACGCTCTTTTAAACGCGATAAAATGCTTTAGTTGAACAGACTACAATAAAGACTAGTTTTCGTGTTTGAGAGAACGAGAGAGAATGAGAGAGGGAGAGAGAGGCAGAGAAAGGGAGAGAGAAAGAGCGCTAGCATTTCGAATCTCGCATTTCAAATACATATCGTTGTTTATTTTGTTTTGTGTGGCAGGTAATACCGAGGAAATGAACATCGGATGATACAAAACGAGAGCAATTAATTTCTGTTGCATCTGTCTGTCTCGATTTTATTTTAAATCACGCCGTTAAGGAAAAGGAAATTAATAAATATTTCGTCAGCTTTGATTGAAGTGCCATCTGCCGGTGACGATCTGCTTACCTGCGACAACTAAGGAGGTATTCACCAATCTCGCTTTTCCAGGTTATTTACTATGGTTGCGTTATTGCCTTCACATTGCCGAGGTGTTATCTGTTGCTGCGCTGTCCGTTATATATCTTCCTAAAACTTCAAGCTTTCTCATTTTATTGCTGGATTAATTAGGTATTCACTTGTTTGTGTCTACTTTTCCTTCCCGTATATCCATCCGATAATTTATGATTTTAATCATTACAGTGGTTCAACTTTTACCATTTCCTCTTAATAATTCGCAGGTTCTTTGCAACTGCTCTTTTATAGAACCTCTTGCCAAGAGTTACATTTGATGCTATGCTGGTTCTGTATGTAATTTACTTAATGTTCTTCGAAACCAAGTGTTAACGAGTGAACTTTTGAATATAGCGCTACAAATACGAAGGTGGTCATTTAATGTACTCAGTATAAAGATAAGAACTACTAATAGTTTCTTTCTGTGAAGACATGTGGCTTAGCAGATTTTTATACCGTACCTTGTGTCTCTAAGCAATCTGCAGGCTTTGAGCACATGATGTATTCTATATAAAAATCAGGGCGCTGGTATATGAGAAACCACGAGAAAAAACGAAGAGACTGATGCAAATAGTGGAAGGGTGGATAAAAATGGAAAAAGAAAAGAAAGAAAATTAGAGTTGCGTTCCCTTTGGCCGTAGGAGCCATAATTAAACTAGCTATAGCAGAAGAATTCAACGGAGAGGGGTCCAAAGTCTGCGAGGCAGTTGTGCTCAATCCAAAGACAATGGCGTTCTCTAGTTCACCGAACAAAATTTGCCCATATGCTTGCATTTGCTGAAAAATTCGGATCTGGAAGTAAGTAGCACGGTAGAATATTTTGATCTAAAAAGAATGTGCGATCTCTCAGATACGCATAAGCTACATTTCTTAGATCCATTTGCACATATGGCATAGAGTTCTCTACATTCTCCACTTGATCCTATATGGTGTGCAGTTCTTCAAACCCCATAAGTAGTCAGCTAACTTAGTGGCTTTTACTTTTGTCGATGTGTCAGAAAGAAGACAGTTAATTTTATATAACGTCTTTTCAAATCAACTTTGCATAAACCGATGTAACTTATCGTTTTCGCTTTATATAGATAAATGAGTGAAGAGTGAAAGTTTGTGGTTTAACGTTTATTCCATTGTTTACAACTGTTTCAACAACCTGAGCTGAGCTCAACTTGTTGAAACCATGAAATAAACGTAACATCAAAAACTCCATCCTTCACTGATTTAAACTTATATTCTACAATGAAAGTAAACCTTATGATTTTTCTGTTTGTTCGAAATGAGTTTCTACTGAAACAATTCACTTTTAATACAACTTTAGGTAGCCACCGCTCAAGCGCTTCCTAATTATCTAATTCCTTCAAGGATCAATAGACATGGACCCACTGGTTCAAGATGATTGAAGGTAGGTCAGGAACAACTAACGAACATGTAGAAACTGGGGTGTAGCAAGCTTTCCCACGCTAAATAAACATGCACGGGTGCTTCCCACATTCTCTACATTTTTTCACAGTTTTTCATTGATCATCCCATGGCAGATTCGTGGTATCTGGGAGTTACTAATCCCAAAATATCATGAAGGTAATAGTTGTGCATGTTCGCGAGATACTGGACAGAGACAGAAGAATCCTTCAGTCGTTGCAAGTGCTTTTGAGCAAGTCCTTTCTATGATTCACTTTAACCTCGCTACATATTTTATTTCGCTGTGTCTGGAAGAAGGGTGTTGTCTGTAGCCACTGAAGACTCTACAACAAACTTACCTTGCTGAAGTGCCTCAGCGTCAGAGTTGGCTCAGATATAAAATACCGCTTAGCCGACTTATTCCATAATTGAAGGTTAACCTTCACTACTCTCAACCTGCTTTCCCGGGGTTGTTGCCCTTTCTTCAGTACTTATCTAACCCACTATTCCCTCCGAATACATTGCTTATATAGCCACCGTAAACAGTGCTGTTAAGTTATTGGATATACCAATTTATATATTATGATGCATTTCTGGGGTTGGTATGTAACTATTAAAGCTTTGTAGGTATGTGGCACTTCGTTATGCAAAGACAATATACTATATGGTATATTAAATGTCTTCATAAGTCAGTACCACGTTCTATTGCGTTAGCAGTACACTTACATTACACTGGTCAACAAGTATTTTTCCTCAAGTATATGTCAAGGTGTACTGAATGTAGTTTTCAATGCTGATTTCACATGTACAATTAGGTTTTTGACATCACGTACAGAATTCAAGATGCAAACTTTTTTTTTGTTTTAGCTCATGCAATATATAGAATTTGCAGTTGATGCTCATGCATAATAAAGAGCATCCAATTGCATGTATTTCATTTACACCATGGAAACGTACCTTTAAAATAAACTACATTATTCCTTGCGGCATAGTTCAGATGCAATATTTCATCATCTTGAATCAACCAATCAAGTTTTGTCTGATGAAATGGTTATTCAACATCTCAAATTGTTCATTCGTGATTGGTCTGATGAAATATTTTTTCATCCCAAATTCAAAATAAGTATAACCGTTTGTATCTATTTCCTTACTTGTTTTACAGTGTTAGCAAAGTCAAGACAGTGTAGAAATCGTTTTGTTATGCCTGTGGACAATTTATTGTGAAAGCTCAAAAACGTACAATAACACTAGAGATCAAGAAGATTTATAAGCTATACTTTGACTGTCCTCTTGGAGATCAGGACAAGTTATGGACACCACATTTTATCTGCTTAGCTTGCTCAAATGGCTTACGTAACTGGTTCATTAAGAAGAAGAAGTCTATGCCTTTTACCATTCCAATGATATGGAGGGAGCCGAAAGACAATTTTAATGACTGTTATTTTTGCAAAATAAATGTCACAGGATTTTCTATGAAGAATAAACACAAAATTGTGTAACCCAATTTGGATTCTGCAATGAGATTTGTGCCTCACAATAGAAGTCTGCCAATTCCAGTTCCACCAGATGATGGCATTGAAACATCAGATGATGATGCTGACTGTTACGATAGTGCTGCTGAGGAAGATTACGTGGCTCATGATGATAGATTTGAACCTCAGAAATTTTCCCAAGCTGAACTGAATGACCTTGTCAGAGACCTATCCCTCTCAAAAGATAAAGCGGAACTGTTGGGATCAAGACTGAAGGAGAAGTATCTGCTAGAGAAGGTACTTGTATAACTTATTTTCGGCAGAGAAATGTGGTTCTACAAACGTGTTTTTCGGTTGAAGGCTCGCTTTGCTTTTGCAGTAACACCGATGAACTTTTCGAATGTTTATCACAAAACCTGATTCTACAGAGTGGCATTTGTTTATTGACTCTTCAAAACGAAGTTTAAAATTTGTACTTCCCACAATGTTAATTTGAAGTCCTCCATTCCTATTACACACTCCGTCATCTTCATGAATCATATGAGAATATGGAACTTTTACGTCATGCCATTGCCTATGAAAGATACTCATAGAAAATATGCGGAGATTTAAAGGTCATTGGAATGTTAATGGGAATGCAAAATACTGTTGTTTCTCATGTCTGAGATAATCGGGCAACTGACAGGCATCATTCGGAATCAAACTGGCAGACAAGAACATCATACCTCCAGAACTATCTAGCGCCAAGAATACACCTCTTATAGATCTATGTAATGTCCTATGCCTCCTTTGCACATAAGGCTTAGACTGATGGAACAGTTTGTAAAGGCACTAGGGGAGAGAAGTGCCAGAGGATTTGAGTATATTGTTGACAAGTTTCCCAAAATCACACAGGCGAAGTTGAAAGAGGGCATCTTTGTCGGACCCCAAATTAGAGAACTACTCAAAGATGTCACCTTCAAGACAATATTGGACGAACTAGAACTGCCTGCCTGGACTACTTTCAATTGGATCTATAAGAATTTCTTGGGCAACAAGAAAGCAATGGACTACAAGGATGGCATCAAGAATCTTCTGAAATGTAACTCAGCAATGAGTTGTCGTATGTCACTGAAAGTTCACTTCTTGGACTCCCATCTGGATTTCTTCGCAGATAACATTGGAGCAGTGTCTGATGACATTGATGCTATGGAGAAACGGTACCAAGCCTTCTAGAATGATAGTATTCTGGCTGACTACTGCTGGACACTTTACCGTGATCAACCAGATCAGGAACACCACAGGAAATCCAAATCACGATGTTTCTAACTCTGTTGTTCTAACTTTGTTTTGTCTGACCCATTTTTTGTGTATTCACTCTATGTAGAATTATGTAGAATGAGTGATGATTTTTAGCTCAATAAACTCATTTACTTTCTAAAAATAATATGGTTTTATTTATTACGTTAATGATTTCAGATGTACAACTATGTAAATATTTGCATCTACTGAAAAACTGATACGTGCTGCATACAAATGGAGTGAAACTTTGAAATCATCATGAAAAATTAGTCTAAAAACGTTGGTTTGCATTCTTAATGAGTATAATACATTTAGCTTTGTTGACCAGTGATATATAACGTTCTATTGCGTCAGCAGTGCTCTTACATTATATAACCTTAACAAAATAATGTACGAGCACTGCTGACGCAATAGAACGTGGTACTGACTTATGAACACATTTAGTATATCTTATAGTATGTTGCGTTTGCATAACGAAGTACCACGTACCTACAAAGCTTTAATATTTACATACCAGCCCCAGGAATGCGTCTAATATGTACATTGGTAAATCCAATAATTTAACACCACTGTATGCAGTGGTTATATAAGCAATGTATTCGGAGGCAATAGTGGTTCAGTAGAGTGCTGAAGAAGGTGCAAAGTCGACCTCGGCGGAATTTGAATTCAGAACGTAACGGCAGACAAAATATCGCTAGGCATTTTCCTCGGCGTGCTAACGTTTCCTGCCAGTTCACAGACTTGCATGTATAATACAATTACGATCATGAAATTAGCATTAGCTTATCTCACTCTTTCTTGTGGAACCCCCTATGAACTTTTTGCGGAACTCTAGGGTTCCGGGGAACCCCGGTTGAGAAACACTAAAATTAGAGTATGAGACCAACATCTCAAAAGTCACAAATTCATATCCCATTATTTGGTTCTCAATATTGTTATGTAACCACAGGCCAGTCTGATCAAGAAAACTCTGAAATAAACAACTTCAACAGTAACGTCAATAACAGATGCACGTACATATGAAGTGAACTATGAAGAATGTTTGTTGTTAAATACTCTTTTACTTGTTTCAGACATGTAACTGCGGCCATGCTGGAGCACCGCCTTTAGTCGAAGAAATCGACCCCAGGACTTATTCTTTGTAAGCCTAGTACTTATTCTATCGGTCTCTTTTGCCGAACCGCTAAGTTACGGGGATGTAAACACACCAGCATCGGTTGTCAAGTGATGTCGGGTGGGGGAACACAGACGCGCAAACACACACATAAATATACATATATATGCATATATACGACGGGCTTCTTTCAGTTTCCGTCTAGCAAATCCACTCACAAGGCTTTGGTTGTCCCCCAGGCTATAGTAGAAGACACTTGCCCAAGGTGCCACGCAGTGGGACTGAACCCGGAACCATGTGGTTGGTAAGCAAGCTATTTACCACACAGCCACTCCTGCGCCTAGAAGAAATTGTGAAATGTTTTCAAGTATTTGAGGAGGAAGTGTGAACGATTCTATAGATAGATACTTTGTAGTTTTATTGTTCAGCACTTTGTGTTTAAACTTCGCTGAAATTTTATTTTGCTATTTCCGTTAGTTGTGTTTGATAATTAATTTATAAACAGTTATATCCAGCTTTCACATTACTCCAATAAAATATAATGAGGTTCATAGATTTAAAGTCATCCCATTATCACATGTGGATGGTCGGTGCTGAATTTAAGAGCTTCGAATTGGTGCAATCAGATATTGCTAAAAATTAGTGTCAGAGTAAGGTAGATATTGACTAAAATTTCTTATAAGGGTTTTCGTAGCATTATCAAGGGCTGAACAACGGTAGTCAAGCGTTGGTAGGCGAAAACACAGACATAAGTAAAGACATGTTCATACATATATACATGGATACATTCATGCAAGCCACGCATACAGATATGTATATACAGAAGGCGGCGAGCTGGCAGAAACGTTAGCACACCGGGCGAAATGAGCAGCCGTATTTCGTCAGCTGATACGTTCTGAGTTCAAATTCCGCCGAGGTCGACTTTGCCTTTCATCTTTTCGGAGTCGATAAATTAAGTACCAGTTACGCACTGGAGTCGATATAATCGACTTAATCTGTTTGTCTGTCCTTGTTTGTCCCCTCTGTCTGTAGCCCCTTGTGGGTAGTAAAGAAATAGATATTTCATCTGCTGATACGTTCTGAGTTCAAATTCCGCCGAGGTCGACTTTGCCTTTCATCTTTTCGGAGTCGATTAAATAAGTACCAGTTACGCACTGGAGTCGATATAATCAACTTAGTCTCTTTGTCTGTCCTTGTTTGTCCCCTCTATGTTTAGCCCCTTGTGGGCAATAAAGAATTAATAT
>NC_042997.1:173596755-173614255 GCF_006345805.1 Octopus sinensis
TTCAACACGCTAGAGAGAACAGCTAGGTTCTGTAAACCACAAAAATAACGGATAAAATTCGACAGGAATAAATGAAAAACATTTACCATCTAGTACCCTGGACCAATTGGTTACTGATCATCTTTTAGCGAGTCAGGGGGAACTCACAAGGTCTGATTTTCTTCAGCAAGGTCTAACCTAGGGTTAAACATATCCAACACGAGACAAACAAGGCTACTTTATACGAACTAACTTTTCAAATTTTACTGCGCAGACGCAGTCCTTCGCTGGCTACAATGAAAAACCGCCAACTTTTAACCGAAAATTATCCAAAAACTTACAGTATTTAATCATGTCAAAGGGAAATGGAATTTAATTAAAACTAAAACATTCAATCAAAATTTACATTTCCAGTGGTCTAACGTGCAAAAAAAATTAGTCAAGAAGACTATATATTAGTCATACGATACAGTGTATATTTAAACACATAAGGAATCCACTTATAGGGAATTCAACACGCTTGAAAGAACAGCTAGGTTCTGTAAACCACAAAAATAAGACCTTGTGAGTTCCCCTTGACTCGCTAAAAGATGATCAGAAACCAATTGGTCCAGGGTACTAGATGGTAAATGTTTTTCATTTCCAAATTTATTCCTGTCAAATTTTATCCGTTATTTTTGTGGTTTACAGAACCTAGCTGTTCTTTCTAGCGTGTTGAATTCCCTATAAGTGGATTCCTTATGTGTTTAAATATACACTATATCGTATGACTAATACATAGTCTTCTTGACTAATTATTTTGCACGTTAGACCACTGGAAATGTAAATTTTGATTGAATGTTTTAATTTTAATTAAATTCCATTTCCCTTTTACATGATTATACACACACGCACACACACACACACACACACACACACACACACACACACACACACACACACACACACACACACATATATATATATATATAATTATAATTAAGGGTTAATTGCAACAAGTTGCTCAAAACCACATACCGAAAATATTAGAAATAGCAGCCAAATTGATCACTATTTCTTCTACTAATAAAAAGTCTCCACAAACAGAATTTGTAACCTGTATATGGCAAAAAATTAATTAAATTAATTATATTCCACCCATTTTTGCATATATATATATATATATATATATAAGTGTGTGTGTGTGTGCATGTATGTGCGTGTGTGTGTGCGTGTGTATGTCTGTATGTATGTATGTATGTATGCATGTATGTATGTATTTATGACAACTATGTTAAGGTAAAAAAATGAATGAAAGAAATTATATGGCTAAATTTGTGGTTAAGATTAGAAGTTCCCGAGGCGAATTAATTAGTCGAAATAATTCATTCACGTATTTCATACAGATATTCTAAAATTCTTTTTTACAGTGATATTCGCTTCAGTGATATTTGCTTCGTCTTCACACTATTCACAAATCGCAACTGAATTAGAAGATACAGGTTATTATCCTTATTCAATACCATATTAGGAATCAACCAATATTTTGAAAACGTATTCTTGACTTTAAAGAATACAATACTTATATATTTCGTTTTTGGATTTGGTTTGCAAGATTCTTTATGTGAGTTCGTGTGTTGAAGCATATTGTTGTGTCTGGAGAGAGTCATTTTCTTTTTGTGCCTTATAATGTAACACACTCACCGGTAAAATTACCACTTATTTCTTGTTTTTATTTTCCTAAAATTTTCGTTGCATCTTGCAACATTTTCAATAGTCTTGAGAGTCAAGACTATTGAAAAGGTTGCAAGACGCAACGAAAATTTTAGGAAAATAAAAATGTGTATATATTTGTGTCTTTGTTTGCCCCCAAAATTGCTTGACAACCGATGGTGGTTTGTTTACGTCCCCGTATCTTAGCGGTTTGGAAAAAGAGGCCGATAGAATAAGTACTAGGCTTCCAAAAGAATAAGTCCTGCGGTCGATTTGCTCGACTAAAGGCGGTGCTCCAGCATGACCACACGCAAATGACTGAAACAAGTAAAAGAGTAAAGAGTATACACACACACACACACAGGTGCTATTAGTTAGACATGGCCTGGACCAATCTTGGTCGAAACATATCTAAGTTTATCTAAGTTTATATATATAATATATATATAATATATATATATATATATATATATATATATATATATATATATAGATGATAGATATTAGATAGATATATATATAGATATATTATGTGTGTATATTAATAAATATATATGCATGTGCATGCATGTGTGTGTATTATGTATATATACATACATACATACATACATACATACATACATACATGCATATACATGAGTGAGTGTGTGTATGCTTATATTGACGAAAATATGGCAAATTTAAAGTTAGCCTACTTTAAATATCGATAAATATCGTTTATTGATAATTATGAGGTTTCAGATTTGTCTATGAAAAGCTTATCGCAGCTGATGATTTGAACTGTATGCAATAGAAACAAGTAAGAATATCAGAATGAAATTTCTAAATATGCATGAATGGAAATGATCCATTGTGGAGCTGTCGCCTCGGGAAGCTTGAAGCGGTAGCGGCAACCATCTTTGTCAAAGCTGTCATATGGCAGACGTATTTTTCACACAGAAACACACATGCATATATAGATATGGTCATGGATAAATACACATACATACATATATACATATATATATATATATATATATTATATATATATATATATATATATGTGGTGTGTGTGTGTGTGTGTGTGTGTGAGTGTGTGTTTGTATGTATGTGTGTGTGTGGTGTGTGGTAGTGTGCATAGACACGCGTTTATGTATTTATGTATAACCAACACACCTAGATATCATTACATGTATATACGTATATATATATATATATTATATATAATATTATATATATATATATATATATATAATATATATATACACGTATGTATGTATAAATTGCTTTTGTGGTTATCGTTGTCGAGAAATTTGTTTTTTCTTAAAGATGTTCGATGCTGAGCGATTCTAACGAGGTTGAAAAAACTCTATCTCCAATAGCTGCAAGCGAGAAATCTACGAAATATGGAGAAAACAAGAAAGAGAGAATGGGAGGGTGCAAAAAAAATTTACCGCATAATGACAAAACCATAAGAAGCACAAACTAACAATATAATACCATTAAAGGAACAAAAACAAAACAACAATTGCGGCGACAACGGTAAAAGGCTTAAAACTGCTGAAAACTACAAGATAGATGTATGTGTGCTTGTATCTCTTTTACTCTCTTTTTACTCTTTTACTTGTTTCAGTCATTTGACTGCGGCCATGCTGGAGCACCGCCTTTTTAGTCGGGCGAATCGACCCCAGGACTTATTCTTTGGAAGCCTAGTACTTATTCTATCGGTCTCTTTTGCCGAACCGCTAAGTGACGGGGGACGTAAGCACACCAGCATCGGTTGTCAAGCAATGCTAGGGGGGACAAACACAGACACACAAACACACACATACATATATATATACATATAGACGACGGGCTTCTTTAGTTTCCGCCTACCAAATCCACTCACAAGGCATTGGTCGGCCCGGGGCTATAGCAGAAGACACTTGCCCAAGATGCCACGCAGTGGGACTGAACCCGAAACCATGTGGTTGGTTAGCAAGCTACTTACCACACAGCCACTCCTGTTATATATAATATAATATGAAATATATATATCATATACATGCATGAATATATATAATAATATATATATTATATATATAATATATATATATATATATATATATATAATATATATATATATATATATATATATATATATATATATATATAGATATATATGAATAAAAAATGGAGTCAACGCAGGTTTAAACAAGTATTTTTTCTTTCTACATATGTTTCAAAAATTCCACTGATACTTATTCAAAAGAATAAAAGGTATAAACAATGCCAATCTTCTCTTCGGGAAAGTGAAAAAACGAAACTTGTCAATACGACATTTTAGCAAAAAATGATGGATTCGTATAGCGATAGACAGAACGCTATTAATATTGTTTAAAAAACGTTATATGATATAACGTCATAAGTAGCTAACCGAAAGAGTAGGGATATTAATAGTGAATATATATATATATATATATATATATATATATAATAGAATATTTTATAATTATATACATAATAATAACAAGGGGTCGGGTTTACGCCTCACCACGCACTGCTAGAAATAGACGCTAAAGCTCCTATTACCATCTTAAAATCTCCTACAAATAACACACTATTCTGTAGGTAAGCAACCACAAGGTTGGTCAATTAGAATATGTCACTTACTGCTATCACCAGCGGAAGTACTCTATAAGTACTCAAAATATGCATACGATCGGCGATATCGGTTTACCAAAATTATATCCACACTTGCAAACCGATCTCTTGTTGTAATTATATACATAATTATAAAATATTTTGTAAAATGTACCTTTGAGGTTTTTATTTCTGCACTGATCACCTCATAAAATCGTTGATTTTACTCTGTATTAATATTAATATTTGGATAAATTTACTTCATGATCGAAACTGCATTTACTTAATACACAGTACATGGGTACAAAAGAGGGATGTGAATTACACTTGACGGGATATTTTTGCAAGTATGGATGGATATTGGTCATCCGATTTCGCCGATCGTATGCATATTTTGAAATACTCGCAACTTTATCTTATGGAGTACTTCCGCTGATCATAGCAGTAAGTGAAATATTCTAATTTTATTTTAAGCCTGAAATCCGATGGGGTACCGAGTTGACCAGCTTTGTGGATTCATTATTTTTCTTTTGCTTACCTACAACATGGTGTGTTATTTCTCGGAGATTTTAAGGTGGTAATAGGAGTTTTAGCGTCTATTTCTAGCAGTGCGCGGTGAGGGGTAAAGCCGACCCCTTGTTATAATTATGTATATGATTATAAAATATTTTGAAAAATGTACCTATAAGGTTTTTATTTCCGCAGTGACCACTTGGTAAAATTATTATTGATTTTACCATATATTAAAAAATATTTTTTATTGCACCACTTGGCCTCAACTCTCCTCCCCTCTTCATCTACCTCCTTCCTTCTCCTCTCTTCCCATCACACCTACTTTCTCCTACCCACCTTCTCCCTTCCCCCTCTCCCTTCATCATCACCCCTCCCTCGTAACCCACCCCTACACAATCCAACCCACCTTCCCTATCAATCCCATTCCACCCCACCCCATCCTTTACACCTACTCCCACATCCCCCACCTCTACCCCAACCCTCAATCTAACCCACAGTCCCTTTATTTCCCCACTCTCGCCCTCCACATCCCAACACCCCCACACCACATACCACTACACCACACACCACCATACCACACTACACCACATCACACCACCACGCACTCACTAGCACTGACCACTTCCCAGCACCCACACCATTATCCACACACCTATACCTGCACACATGAACACGGCAATGTCACCAGTCTTTCTTCCACACGCACACACATGCTCTCTTATACACACGCACGCGCACCTTCATTTTGGGATCACCACTACTTTATTATCTCCCCTTCTTTCTAGTTCTCCTGTGTGATCCTTCTATCCGGCATTCGCCATGATAGATCGATAACCACTACACATTCTTTATTTTCTCTCCCTGTTTCTTTCTGTGTTCCTTTCTCTGGAAGAGCCTAGGCTTGAAACGTTAAAGACTATTTCACTTCCCGAGCGTTAAACTAATATATCTGTTTGTTGTCTACACCACCTGTCTTCATCTTTTGTTATATTGTGAATTCTCCCTACATATATATCTATATATATATATATATATTATATATATATATATATATATATGCATATATATATTATATATATATATTATATATATATAGATATATATCTATATATATATATGCATGTGCAAGAGAATAAAAGTCTGCAAATATATTTGTAATTCACTCCACTGTTGCTCAGATATCCATAGTTTTTTTAAAAAATTTTTGATTGTGATTAATCAGATATAATCGATCTGACTTTTGCATGTATGTACCGCTGTGGTCAGCGAAATTCAACGGAATGACCAACTACTGGGACCCAGTATACATTTGTGCGTGTGTGTGCTGTTCGTGAAATTTTTCCTTTTCTGGACTTTTCCGTTTTCATTTCTGACAAAGAGCTAGGCTCGAAACTTTTTTAAAAAAAACATTCGTTTTTTTTCCCACCTTTGCCGAGCGTGAAGCTTATATATTTCGTGTGTACGTCCACTTGTGTTATTGTTATTTTCAATGTTCGATTGTTAGTGTTCAACTTTTAATATTTGATTTGACAGTATACATACAAACATGCATGTATATGTGCGTGTGTGTATACACACACACACACACACACATATATATATATATATATATATATATATACATATACATACCTTATAAAGTCAGGAGTATGAGAGAATACATATAATTAACCACTTAACATACTTAGGGTTACGGTCGTTTCGCAGTCTTCTTCAAGCAGTAATAATTTCAGTATGGAAGAAATTATGCTTACATGCTTGCGTTAACCTATATATTACCCCTGGTTGCGTTTTCACTACGCAAAACCTGCTCCTGCTTGTTTGGACAGGAACTCGGCGGAAGCATCTGACTCAGCATACGAAATGTTGAGTAGGTAATCGATACCTGTAGCTAACATTTGCATACTATCCTTCTCTTCCAGATGGGGAAAGCTTACCCAAACATTTAATCTAAATACAGTGAAATTTTTATGGTCATATATGGGTTGAATGCATGCTCGACATTATGCAATACAATTATACATTTACAAATTAATCTAAATAAAGAAAGCTAGCTCATCAGATCACCAGAAGATAATGGTTATATCAACGACTCAATTCATCGACCTGAACTTTTCGATTTCAGCTGCGTGGACACTGTACATAACACCTCCCGGTATACGAGTACTATGCGGAGGATTTCTCTGTGATAGTCACATGATTGTCTGAATTAAATCGTATACTACAGATTTATATGTGAAATTTCTAGGATATTAATAAATAGAAAGGTAGTCTTACAGCTGTTTCAAGGATATGAGGGATAACTCTTCATCAGAGACAATAGCAGAGTTAAATAGAGGGAAATAGTAGAGTTCAATATAAGAAGTTATTTTGTAAAGGAAGAGATATAAGAAGTATAAAAGGAAATAAGAGAATAGAAATAGAAATATATGTTCAATGTTGCAGATGCAGTTCTCTTATCTAAGGTAAGTGCTGTGTAGAATGGAGAAAGTTTTTTTGTCATATTTTGTTCATATTTTGTTATTACAAATGGATAGTGTGGCGATATTAATTCCCTGTGCTGTTCATTCAAAGGTGTCTTGTAGTGTGGAGGAATTTTTGAGAAGTACTGATAGGGGTAAATAGATAGAGAAAGGAGAATAGATGTGTATGTTAGAAAGAGGAGAATAGTACTAGTCAAAAGACCATTCTCCTAACATACATGAAATTTCACACTACAAGACCCCTTTGAATGAACAGTACATGGAATTGATGTCTCCACACTATCCATTTGTAATAAAAAAATGAACTATCGGAATTTACATACCTATTTCTTTACTACCCACAAGGGGCTAAACATAGAGGGGACAAACAAGGACAGACAAAGGGATTAAGTCGATTACATCGACCTCGGCGGAATTTGAACTCAGAACGTAACGCAGACGAAATACCATTAAGCATTTCGCCCGGCGTGCTAACGTTTCTGCCAGCTCGCCGCCCTAGACAAGAAGCCTTTCTACCCATTCTACACAGCACTTTCCTTGGATAATGGAATTGCAACTGTAACAGCCAACATATATTTCTATTTCTATTCTCTTATTTCCCTTTATACTTCTTACATCTATCCCTTTCCAAAATAACTTATATTGAACTCTACTATTTCCCTCTATTTAACACTCACATATCGTCTCTGATGAAGGGATATCCCTCATATCCTTGAAACAGCTGTAAGACTACCTTTCTATTTATAAATATCCTAGAAATTTCACACTGCCTTGGCTTTGTTGTCTCATTTTATTTAACATATATATTTATATGTAAAACACTCGCACACACGACCGCAACTTCATCTCCGGATTGTACTCTTTCATCTTGTCCGTGTGTAAATTCTTCATGGGTGTGCGACTGAGTTTGTGCATGTGTTCATGTATGCATGTAGGTATACATAAAATTATATTTGTATACATTTATACATACATACAAATATTTTGGTAAAAACGGTAAGATAACAAAAGAAAGAAAGAAAGAGATCTTAATATTATGTAAATAGAGGAAATTTATCTGTAAAATAATATCTGACAATTATTCGGTAGCCAAGATAAAACTCTGAGTTTCGGATGCCGAGGTGGAAATCCACAACACCATCTCTTCGGTTATATACAGGCATGTATACACACACATACACATACAGAAAGTCAGAGATGTGCGCGAGTGTGTATTTGTATGTATGCGCGTGTATGTGTGTGTCTGTATGTACGTGTGCATGTGTGTGCGTGTGTTTGTGTGTGCGTGTGTTTGTGTGTATGTGTGTATGTGTGCGTGTATGTGTGTATGCTTGTGTGTGTGCGTGTACATATACCAATGAGCGTTGAGAATATGAAATAAAGTTAAGTTCGAGTTAGGCAAGACATGAGTAATGATAGTTTGAAGAAAAATAATTTGTTCTCAGGAGAAAACAATTGGAATACTAGTCTTGATGGAAAATAAAATGAAAATTCTAAATATAGTGAATCAGTATCATTATTATCATCATTGTTATTATTATTATTATTATTATTATATTATTATTATTATCATTATTATTATTGTTGTTGCTGTTATTATTATTATTATTTTTATCATTGTTGTTGCTGTTATTATTATTATCATCATTGTTATTATTATTGTTATTATTATTATTATTATTATTATTATTATTATTATTATTGTTGTTGCTGTTATTATTATTATTATTTTTATCATTGTTGTTGTTATTATTATTATTTATTATTATTATTATTATTATTGCTGCTGCTGTTATTATTATTATCATTCTTCTTCTTCTTTTTCTTCTTCTTCTTCTTCTTCTTCTTCTTCTTCTTATTATTATTATTATTATTAATATTATTATTATTATTATTATTATTATTATTATTATATTATTATAACGATAGCAGCAACAGCAGTGGCAGCAGCAGCAGTAGCACCAGCAGCAGCACCAGCAGCAGTAGTAGTGGTGGTTGTGGCGGTGGTGTAGTAGTAGTAGTAGTAGTAGTAGTAGTAGTAGTAGTAGTAGTAATAGTAGCAGCAGCAGCAGCAATAGTATGTTACCTTAAAAAGATCTATCTTCACCACATGTCAAGAGTTTTAAAATATATATATTGTTTTTTCTAGCGATGCTCTCTTTCCTTTCAGGATAATATCCCAGAGGGAAATCTTCTTGAACAGGTTGCATGTCTAAGTCATTCTGGGTCTTCTCTTAAGATAACAGCTTCATTAGAGAGAGAGAGAGAAGAAGAAGAAACAACAGATTGTGGTCATAACTACACGGCAAAAAAAAAATGACCCTGCCCAATACAAAAGGAAAGATTAAGTAAATTTGGTTTTACATCAAGTCGTACAGATTGCATAGGAGGTAATCATATTTATTCGAACAATTTTAACGACACTGCTAACTATTGTGAAGAGAAAAAAACAACACAAAGATACTCACATGTACAACAACAACAATAACAACAACAATGATAATAATAATAATATTATAATAATAATATAATAATAATAATAATAATAATAATAATAATCCTTTCTACTATAGGCACAAAATCTGAAATTTAGGGGAGGGGATAGTCGATTAGATCTACACCAGTACTCAACTGGTACTTATTTTATCGACCCCGAAAAGATAAAAGGCAAAATCGACCAAGTAATTTCACTGATCCGTCTGTCCATCCATCCTTAGCAAGCCTACCGTCTTGTTCTGATTTATCTTCGTTCCTGCCATCGTTGTATATTCATTTAAAATTGTTGAAGAGTCGACCAAAATGCCTTGTTGAACTTGTTCTTCGTCTTTACGTTCTGATTTCATATCACTCCGAATTCAACTTCACTTTTCATACTTTCGGGGTCGATAAAATAAAGTCTCTGTCAAGTATTGAAATCAATGAAATTGATGGCCTTGTGTTGACAAATTTAGAGTGTCAATGTAATCGACTTCGCCTTCCCCTCAATCGAAAAATAGTGCCTATGTAATCGACTTCGCTCTCCTCTCAAAATTGCTGGCCTGGTGCTGAAATTGTTCTTATTGTTTTTGTTGTTATGATTAGAGGAAACGCGACATCCTTAGACAAAGCTTCTTGAAAGTATCAGTTTACTGTGTTTGCACTTAATGGAAAATATCATTCTTTGGCTGATTACACGTTGAAACATTTCAGTATCCTCACCTCTTATCAGGGGAAGGGAGTAAGATTTGTCGCAGGATATTTTTGTTTTAATTTGTAAATATTCTCATAATTGTGTCACAACAAATCTTCTCCCTCTGGCTTACACGCCCCCAAGAATTTTGAACACGTCTTCGAAGAATCTGTAAACAATTTCATGAATTTACAAAAAAAATCCACAAATTTCACAAACAAAAGGGAAACTTGATAACACTTAAACAAGCAAACACAAGCATTTGCACTATACAAGAAAAAAAAAACCGATTATTTCACAAATGGTAGTAAAAAGCGAAGGAAATAACAATGGTAGTAAATCTTTTGTCAATACATTCTGCGAAAACTTAACTCTGAATGCGACCAACTTTCGGGAAAAAAATTCAACAAAATAGTAATTATGTCAGGTAATCTTTGCCTCTTTGCCTGAGGATTTTATTAAAGAAAGAGAAAGAAGAATTATATGGCTTTACCTATCAAAAAGCAAAGAGATTTTCGCCATACCCTCAAAGTAGCAGATGAAAAAAACTCTGGCAGATATATTGAATATTGTGATATCTTCGATTGAGAAAGGGCGTTTGGGACTATATATTTGGACTATGAGACACAGAACCGAAGGCGGCGAACTGGCAGAAACGTTAGCGCGCCGGGCGAAATGCGTAGCCGTATTTCGTCTGCCGTTACGTTCTGAGTTCAAATTCCGCCGAGGTTGACTTGTCTGTCTTTAATTGTCCCCTCTGTGTTTAGCCCCTTGTGGGTAATAAAGAAATAAGAAACGTTGGCGCGCCGGGCAAAATGCTTTGCGGTATTTCGTCTGCGGTTACGTTCTGGGTTCAAATTCCACCAAGGTCGACTTTGCCTTTCAACCTTTCGGAATTGATAAATAAAGTACCAGTTACGCACTGGGGTCGATGTAAACGACTTAATCCCTTTGTCTGTCCTTGTTTTTCCCCTCTATGTTTAGCCCCTTGTGGGCAATAAATAAATATATGAGACACAGAACGGACGAATCGACCGGCTAAGTTGGTGCGCTGCACAACCGCTGACAGATTCGTGCTACAAGATATAAAGTGATGGAAGACAAAGGTCATAACCAGAAATATTGGGTTCAGATTTTGGCACAAAACCAATTTCAGGGGAGGCCTAAGTCGATTACATCGACCGCATTGCTCACCTGGTACTTATATTATGGACCCCGAAATAATGAATGACAGACAACGTCGATCTCTACGGAATTTGACATAACCAGAAATATTGATAGTAATATTGTCTCTTTCTCCGGCGTCAATTTTGTAGCAGGGTACGTGCAGCTGAAAATGTCATGTGGTTGGGTGCCCTGTCCATAGACATGCAGATCTTGATTACCTAAGATCGTAGTGTCATCCCGGAGATGAAGCCCATTGATAGTGCAGAAAAAAGTCAATATGGTACAACAGCAAATTGTTTAGAAAGCTATCAGTTCTAGCGCCAAGGATGGTTTAAAACATCGACTCACATTCTGTGCCAGTAATTGACGACCAGTGAGCTATTAATCAGAAGGCAGACGGATCATCACTGAAATATCACCCCCTTCATTTTGTGAGCGAACGGAGTGAATAGATGCTAAAGATAGGTAATGAACTGTGGTTGGCATAAAAAAAACCCAGAAAACTAGCGCAAATTAGGTAAAATGAGCCCAAACGAAATTTATCCAGGTTACACGGAAGAATACACGAGTGTTGGAACCACAGCCGACTTTCAGATGATTCTGGTGGCTGACCTGGAGAAAGATTGTAACGATGTACTGATTCAAAAGAATCAGGAGTCGACATCGGCCAGAGTAGTATGATGCTTTGATCCAATATAAAACCATTGCAAACATTCGCATCATGTCACACGCCTGGGGATAACATCATCTTCTGACTTAATCATGAAAGGCAAAAACAAAACGATATCTATAAATTGTTTGAATCGAATTGTCTTTAATTTTTCAATGGCAAAAGTATGAAATATTAATTGCAAAAATTCAATCACCCGAAACGTTATCTCTACAAATAATATATATAAATATATCACACACACATACATTTATATGTGTATATGCCTAATATATATATATATATATATATATATATATATACGTGTGAAACGTTCGGTGTTCATATTTAAATAATATACTTTATTCATGACTTTTGATTTTCATGCTGACTTTATTAACTTTGAAATTTCTATTTTTGTTCTAATATAAGGAATATGCAATTTAAGGTGGCGAACTGGCAGAGTCGGCATTTCGTACGACTTTATGTTCTCAGTTCAAACTCCACCGAGGTCGACTATTATTTCTTCAAATTGGCCCTGTGCCAAAATTTGAAACCATAAGGAATATGCAATTTGCCACACAAAAACATGAATTTGTCATAAAAAAAATAGTGGCAGTGGTGAGGACAAGGACAAGGAGTATCTTTTTGTTTTTTGTTTTTTTTTTGTATTATTGTTTTAAATTTTGAGTTGTTTACTTGCATTGTTATTACATAGCATTACCAAGTCAGTCCTGATTCAGCATGATTGTCTCGACATTCTAGCCTTAATAATCCTGTCTGTTATTCAAATACGTTGCTTTCCATGTGTCCTCCATTTTTTATGTTTAGCCTTATGTCAGCGTCGATCGAGAAGACACATTATCAAAAGTGTTTCAATCATGACTGTTCCATTTCTTTGTTTATTCAGAAACATATTACTCTTTGTGTCTTATGTGGTTATTTTTTTTTTCTAATGTATTGGGTTACAATTTGAGAAATATTTGACTACTTCTTCTAGAAGACCGATCGATCACGTGGAGAATACCATGTTGCCTCATATGAGTAATTTATTTTCTAGATCAGTAGAAAAGATATTAAATATACCTGTCATATTTGGGCTGGTGCCTCCTTCGACTGTCTCACTTTGTTTAAGGGAACTCAAAATCGAGTTGTTTACTCGATGGCGAGTCCTCTTTCTACTAGTTTAGAAACTTTGGTTCATCATCGAAACGTTCCTTCATTCCGTCGTTTCTATGAATATTTCCATAGTTATTGATTTGATGAGATCTCTGGTCTGGTATCTTCTGTTAAGTGCTTTAAGCGTATTACCTGTTTCTCTTCCCAGGCACACCGTTTCTCTGTAGAGCTTTCTGTTAGACATGCATCCTTTTATTCAACAGCTTCTTTCTTCGAACTGATGCTTTCAAGAACTCACTACCATCGTTTTGTTTTCTCAGGGTTATGATATTCAGCCTTTTAAACTTTCTCTAAATTGACATCTTCTTAATCTGTACGTCCCTTATTTCACTTCTTTACAGTTCCTTACGCTTTAGGCCATGTTTGGAGCAAAAGAAAAGGGACCTTGAACTCCCACCACCACCACCACCACCCACCACCACCACCACCACCAAAAACAATCATAGTATTTTGCTGATTCTTTTGTGGTCACCGGTTGAGCTGATTCAGTTATTTTTGTATTCTTTGTAATCTGCCCCCTTTTTTTTTCTAGTTCTGACGGGTGACAGACATATCGCTGTTGCAAAGGCTTGTGCTGCACATTCATGTGTGTTCAACGTATACACAAAATGAAACTGAAAGCGTTAACAACTATTTTCCTTTTCATTTCTCGATGTTGATTTTCTACCGAGTTGATATTTCGTCTTACTAACTTTATTTGTGTATTTAAACGCCTCTCCAACAAACAGCTGTTATTCAACGACTTCTATTCACTGACCCTTCAATGACATTACAATCAATGATATCATTCGTCGCTGTTTAATTCACTTTTAACTCTAGCTTCTTTTATACCACTACTGACGTATTGTCCAGTATTTCTGTCTGCGAATACATTAAGTGCCATTGTATATAGTGAAGCTGTCTGTGAATAAATTAAAGCTATTCTAGCAATCTATTTATATTGTTTTCTTTTTTTATTCAGTCAATTGCAAATTGGCAGATTGGAGTTAAAATTGAGGTTGTGGAAAACCAGGCCACTTAACCACAGGCATTTTATTTTTATTCTAGAACTTTCTGTAACTATTTTCCGGGGATCATCGAAACAAATAAAAGGCGGGTGGGATAAGAAAAATTAACTACAGTATAATCACTTAATTTTAGTAAGGAACTAGTGTTAATTAAATTATAACAGCTTTCCATAATTTCTCAAATCATCCCAAAAACACAGAAATTGACTGAGAATTTCGGATTATTATTTATGAGACTCTGAGACTGTGAGGCTCTAAAAATTTATAGATTTTATGACAAAGAAAGATTACAATGTGTATATTTATAGATGTAATGGTTTTTAATTTAGATACAAGACCAGCAAATCTGTGATGCCGAGGTTAGGTGACATCATCAACCCCAGTATTTGATTCTTTCATTTGTTTCAGCCATTTGACTGCGACCATGCTAGAGCACCGCCATTAATCGAACAAATCAACCCAAGAACTTATTCTTTGCAAGCCTAGTATTTATTATATTGGTCTCTTTTGCTGAACTGCTAAGCACACCAACATCGGTTGACAAGCGATAGTGGAGGGACAAATACAGACGCATACAGACGCACAAATTTCCGTCTACCAAATCCACCCACAAGGCTTTGGTCGGCCCGATGCTACAGTAGAATACACTTTTCCAAGGTACCACATAGTGGAACTGAATCCGGAACCATGTGGTAATTTAATTTACTGGTTCCTAAAGAATGAAAACCGAAGTTAATCCCGGCAGGAATTTAAAGTCAGAACGGAAGGTGCCTGCAGAAATACCACAAGGAAATTTTTCCCACGCTTTAACGATTCTGATAATCTGCTGCTTTGCCATTATAGAAATGAAGATTTGTAAGTTGGGTACAAGGCCAGAAATATCTGATAGGGATAGACTTATGTTAATCAGTATCATTGATTGGCCATATACTTCCATACTGTTGTAGTCATCTGGTAGCCGAATGCTGTGAACAGGCTTAAATAGCATATGACAAAGTGTATACTCGAATAAAAGTTGTTTTATATATATATATATATATATATATATATATATATATATATATATATATATATATATATATATATATATATATAAAAGTATCTCGGTTAGAAACCAATTCTTTCACTATGGCATGAAATCTTGAAATAAACAGAATAATGACATACATACATACTACATACATACATACATACATACCTACATACATACATACGTACATACATACATACGTACATACATACATACATACATGCATGCATACATACATACATACATATATACATACATGCATGCATACATACATACATACATATATACATACATGCATGCATACATACATACATACATACATACATACATACATACATACATACATACATACATACATACATACATACATACATACATACATACATACATGCATGCATGCATACACACATACATGTATGTACAGCATATTAGAGTTAGAGGAAATGATTCCCAAGAAAGCTGCGATTGCCACATCTTCCTTTTCTAACGAAATCAAATGCCATTGGAGCTGTTGACAGTCTATCGAGGGACTCCACTCATATCAAATACGTCTGTGTGTGTGTATATGTGTGTGTGAGTGCAATTGTTAATCTCTTTGTGTGTTTATGCATACACATACAAACACATACGCTCTCATATATACAGATATATATGTATACATATGTGCATGGATATATATGCGTGTGTGTGGGTGTGAGAGAGTATACATGTGTATATATATATATATATATTCATATATATTTGTATGTTCATATATATATATATATATATATATATATATCTATACACATACATATATATATGTGTATATATATATATATATATATATGTATGTATGTATGTATATAGGAAGAGAGGGAAAGAGAGAGAAAAGCATAGATAGATAGATAGATAGATAGATAGATAAAAGATAGATGATTAGATAGACAAACAGACAGACAGATAGACAGACAGAGAGACAGACAGACAGAAAGATAGATAGATAGATAGATAGATAGATAGATAGATAGATAGATAGATAGATAGATAGATAGATAGATAGATAGATAGATAGATAGATAGATAGATAGATAGATAAAATTTACGTACGTATTTACATACCTCAATACATATTGGCTAAATCAGAGCACCTTTCATGTGCACACACACATATTTATAAACGTACGCATTCTCATTCACACACGCAAAAATACGGTCACATACAAACAGATGTCTATTCAGCATTGTGAGAGAGAAAGAGAGACAAGGAGGCAAAGAGGGGTGGGAAGAGAGTGAGAGAGAGAACGTTAAACAAAATCAATGTTCATTAAACTGCGAGTGAGTCGTCTCTAACACATTAACATTGTGTGATAAACGCTTATGTAACAGTCTTTTATGCGACATCCCAACAGATAACGTGCCAGTTTTATGTATTTTCGTGATTATAAGACTTGAAGGAGCTTTAATTGTTATATGTTCGTTGTATGACGATTTCGACTGGTAACAAAGATAAAATGATAGTTTATAGCATCTCTCCAGGGCTTGCTTATAGACACACGAAAGCTGATGGGGGCTATGTTATACTAGCTAACGTCCAGTTGGTCATTCAACCAATCAATATAAAACAAGCTTCGCAGCCGACATCATTTAGCCAGCTACGCTAATGTGGAATGTTCCGAGTCACTTAATATTTCCTTACTTTAAGCTAAGTGGCTTTTTATAGCGCATGGCGAATGTTTATTCAACAAGTCATTGAGATTAAAGATGGCTGCGCCGATAAAAGAAGTAATTGGGCAGTTATGCGTTTGGTAATATTTGGCTAAATTATGTTCAATCTGAGGAGACAAATACATTCATATTTGAATGAAAATATTAAATAGCACCTTCAGGGACATTATCCTTTCAGATTGATTGATGATAGCCAAATAAATGTCACATAAGTAGCTGCAAACCTGAACAAGCTCACTGGCATATTTCCCTTCCTCCATCATGCCAGTCTTGTTGCCAATGTATTTTACTGCTACAACTCGCCGCTTATTGATAACGATC
>NC_042997.1:173616755-173626755 GCF_006345805.1 Octopus sinensis
AAAGCTACTTACCACACAGCCATCCCCACACCTATGTTAATATATATATATATATATTAGAGACAAAGGTGGTATTAATAACGAGGGGTGATATTTAACCTCACTTCAACGTGGATCTTCTGTTAGAATAAACTATACTGCGGTAGTTACCACGAGAAAAACTCTCATATTGGCCTTTTCGAGAGAAATGTGTTCTTGTTTATATCTTTAGAGGGGCGATAAATTCCAGGTACGTCCAGCACCGAGATCACCAGATCACGTGATTTCAACCTTGTTTGGTTTTGAGCATGATGATCCACGTTTAAGTGGGGATAGATATTACCTCTCGGTTTGAATATTGGCCTTTGTTTCTCCAACCACTGAATGACGGGTAAGCATCGAACCTGGGAGCATGCAGGTGAAATTCTAGATTCACAAGAGATGAACACGACCAAAATAAAACAGAAATATGTCGTGTGTGTGTGCATGTGTTTGAGAGATAGATTAGTAGCGGCAAAGGACACCCACTATTTTCTTCCTTCCCAAAATCCACAAGCCCAACAACCCTGGCCGCTCCATCGTCTCTGCCTTCAATTGCCCCACCGAAATAATCTCCAAGTACCTTGACCCCTAGTGGTTTCCCTCCCTTCACACATTCACGATACTAATCAGATGTGAGAGAAAGAATAGACGTTGTAAATATATAATTATTCTTGGAGGAGAATTAGTGCACAGTATCACAGGCGTGTATGATGAATTGTTTCTAGACATTTGTCATATAGTCGACGTTATATATCTAGTTATATATCAAAGTTTGTAGATGCTACTCGAGACATACCTCATACAGGTATTCAGTTTTCTTAAAATATGATTTTACTTCAACTACTTCAGTGAAGATTGTAATGTGTAGATTCTGTTCAAGAACTTACATCGTATTTTTAAACGCATACTTTCATGGTTCTTTATAATGGTCATCTAATTAGTCAATATATGTGGTATATTTATCATTTCATGCTACCCTAGCTTTTAATTTTAGCTGTTCGGAAATCTAGTTAAATTCGCTGTACGAATTTCAATGCTAACTTGATTGATTTATTACCACGGTTCTATTAGCTTCCGCGGCGACACCGATAAGAGTAGACGAGTAAGTTTAAGTGTCAATTAAAATCAAGAGGAAACCAATAATTACGTTTATAAGGATATTGATGAAGACTGAGAGAGAAATAGATGAACTGAGTGATAAATTATATCTACTACGGTACTGTAGCTCAGTGTTCTGAGTTCAACCACTTCCTGTGTTGACTATACTCATTCCGTTTAACCATCATTCTTTCTGTTATGCAAAGAAATATAAGGCGCAGGTGTGGCTGTGTGGTAAGTAGCTTCTTTGCCAACCACATGGTTCCGGGTTCAGTCCCACTGCGTGGCACCTTGGGCAAGTGTCTTCTACTATAGCTTCGGGCCGACCAAAGACTTGTGAGTGGATTTGGTAGACGGAAACTGAAAGAAGCCCGTCGTATATATGTTTATATATATGTATGTGTGTGTGTTTGTGTATCTGTGTTTGTCCCCCTAGCATTGCTTGACAACCGATGCTGGTGTGTTTATATCCCCGTTACTTAGCGGTTCGGCAAAAGAGACCGATAGAATAAGTACTGGGCTTACAAAAGAATAAGTCCTGGGGTCGAGTTGCTCGATTAAAGGCGGTGCTCCAGCATGGCCGCAGTCAAATGACTGAAACAAGTATAAAAGAGTAAAAGAGTATAAGACTCGTGTGCCTTTTGGAAAGAAATATGCAATTGCCTACTTACGACTTGCTTTTCGCGGTTGCTTTCTACTTGAAATTCAAGAATAATCACAGGAATTTAGATTTGTTGTCCAACACTATGTTGTCCTGTGTGATTTACGATATATGACATATAATTCTAGCTCCATACAGCTAATCATGAAGTGGTGCCTTTAGGATCACTGATATAGAGAAAATATATTGGTGTCCACTATAATTTTTTTCTACTTCAGTAATATTTGTGTATGCTTTCACAGTTTTGGCCAGAATTCGCATTCGCTGAAACACCTTAACGTACAACGTATATTGTTATTTCTATGACTATTATCTTTAATGTTGCTGTAGGAAGACGTAGTTCCATAGAGCTCCTTCTTGTAAATAATTTTATTTTGGATTACATAATGGAAAAAAAAAATTCTGTTGGTCGTGGAGTTCGAGCTTCGATTTATCCAGTCTCCACTAATATACCTGTAGAAAGAAAGGTTTTTATTTTTGACACTGTTTTGATTTTATGGAGCTGTACGATTTTTTTTCTTCTCTGGCAAGCAGCCATTTGCATTTTCTTTCTTTTAACATGGCGATGTCAGTGATGGAAGTCGAAGATATATATCACAACAATTGTAGAAGACTCGATAATGAAAACAAAAGCAAATAAATAAAAGAGAAACCAACGCCCTCAAGTTTCATGTAAGGAAAAACAGACGATGTGACAGATGAACAAGCGAAAAGAGATGCTAACACGAATACGGACAATTCCACATCATATATCAAAAATAAAAATAGTTTTGATAATGATAAATTGAACAATGCAAACAATATGAAAAGTCATGGCACGCAGGCATATAGCAGCGGTAAGAACAATGTTGCCGCAGCAGACACTAATTCCATATACAACAGTAATAGTAGCCATAATAGCAACAACGAGATCATTGACATAAAAACGACAACAATATGAACAAAAGAGTTATTTTTCGCAAGTATTGTAGGTAACAGGGAAAATACTGGATATGAACCAGGTCCTCAAAACGAAAGACTGATCAGAGTATGCCACAAAGAGATCCCCCCTTTTCTCTGTCTGTCTGTCCCTCTCTCTCTCTCTCTCTCCTCTCTCTCTCTCTCTCTCTCTCTCTCTCTCTCTGAGAATTTTGTACAAGAAATTAAATGATGGGGAGGGATGAGACATATTTCTGCTTCCATATGCTCTTAAACAAGGAATTAGGGAAAATTCTAGCAGAGTGTGGATAGATATGCTCTCCCTATGTGTGTGGCTGCGGAACCTATCGGAGAGCTTTCTTGTCAGAAACAGAAAGAGAAACAGAGAAACATAACAGCTACAGCTTCTCTGAGGTGCGGTCAAGAAACTGCGAAACAATCCATCAGGTAACTCCCCCCTCTCTCTCGTTGTTGTTGGTCAGCAGACTAACAGGAAAGTGTCTGTTCATCTTCTTAATCATATTTGACCAACTGTGAGGCTTTATAATATATATGTTTCTTTATTACCCACAAGGGGCTAAACATAGAGGGGACAAACAAGGACAGACAAAGGGATTAAGTCGATTACATCGACCCCAGTGCGTAACTGGTACATAATTTATCGACACCGAAAGGTTGAAAGGCAAAGTCGACCTCGGCGGAATTTGAACTCACAACGTAGCGGCAGACGAAATACCTATTTCTTTATTACCCACAAGGGGCTAAACACAGAGGGGACAAACAAGGACAGAAAACGGATTAAGTCGATTACATCGACCCCAGCGCGTAACTGGTACTTAATTTATCGACCCCGAAAGGATGAAAGGCAAAGTCGACCTCGGCGGAATTTGAACTCAGAACGTAGCGGCAGACGAAATACCATCAAGCATTTCGCCCGGCGTGCAAACGGATCTGCCAGGTCGCCGCCTTAGAGGCTTTATAATATATAACTTTATTTACACGTAACAGCCACGTGAAATGAAGTGCCTTTCGTTGTCCGATTCAGGAACTGAACCTACGACCTTCTGATCGTGAGCAGAATACACTCACTACAAAGCCATACGCTTTCACTAGTACAAGGCAGTTAGAAGCAATGCCTTTGATTGCTTCATTACAACTCTTAGATATACAACAGTTACTTTTTGCATTCTTTTCATTGTATGATCTCGCCAGCTTACGGTGGGAAAGCTTTTTATCTTGTAGCGCGATGTCTTTGGACTCAGTTTTAAATCTGGCACTTTCAAACAAAGCTGAAATTTTTCTTATCCATTTACGTTTTACTGAGTCCTGTCAAGAATTGGCCACCGAGGGGCTTTTCTTGCCAACTTCCTCGCATAACAATTCCTAATCCTTTTTTCAGCTTGTTTTATATTTTTTGAAACAATTTCTCCCGACACTACACTCTCCTCTTAGCTGTCTATTATCCCAGCTTTTGTTGGCTTCACAAAAGACAGAAAACACTTCTTGTTGGCTTCTTTGGTTTCAGAAAAGTTTTAGTTTTACTCGGGTTTTGTATCTTTTTGTATTAATTTCAGCTTTATACTTCATTATATATTTTTGTAGTCTTAAGGTAGATATTTTATAAAAGCTTTTTAGTTACTGAAAACCCCTCCTTTTCTATATTCGTGCAAAATATTCAATATTTCTGTATCTTATAAATGCAGTCTTTATTTCATTATTTTTCTTCTTTTTTTTCCCTTTTCTCTTTTGTCTCTTTAGACTTGAAGATCAAGTGGGTTCACTACATTATTTTTTTATTATTTTACTTGTTTCATATTATTATTTTACTTGTGGCGAGCTGGCAGAATCGTTAGCACGCTGGACAAAATACTACGCCGTATTTCGCCCGTCGTTACACTCTGAGTTCAAATTCCGGCGAGGTCAACTTTGTCTTTCATCATTTCGGGGGCGATAAATTAAGTACCAGTTGCATACTGGGGTAGATTAAATCGACTGCCCCAACTCGCGCAAAATTTCAGGCCTTGTTCCTATAGTAGAAGTGATTATTTTACTTGTTTCAGTCATTTGACTGAGGCCATGCTGGAGCACCGCCTTCAAGACTTTTAGTCGAACAAATCGAACCCAAGGCTTATTTTTTAAGCTTAGTACATATTCTGTCAGTCTCTTTTGCTGAACCGCCAAGTTACGAGGAAGTGAACACACCAACACCGGATGTCAAGCGGTGATGGCGGAACAAACACAGACAAAAAGGCACACTCACACACACACATAAATACGGCGGACTTTCAGTTTCCGTCTACCAAATTCACTCACGAAGCTTTGGGCTGCCCGAGGCTATAGTAGAAGACACTTGCCCAAGGAGCCACGCAGTGGGACTGTATTTATAAGACACAGAATTATTAAAATTTTGCAAGAATATAGAAAAATAGTTTTCTGTAACATGCGGTTAGGAAGCAAGTTTCTTACCACACAGCCACGCTAGCAAGCCCAGCTCAATATTTTAACCACTTCTAAGTTTATTTCAATTAATCGCTTCTCCCCTCTCCCTCTCTCTCTCTCTCTCTCTCTTTCCATTTCCTTTCTCTCTCTTTCCCCGTTGTAGTGTCTGAGCGCCTTCTTTTGCAGATATTTTTCCCTGATATAGACGAAATAAAATTCCTTGCAGCCTGTATACACACACCACACACACACACACACATATATATATATGTGTAAATGTAATATGTGACAATTATTCGGTAGCCATGATAAAATTCTGAGTTTCGGATGCCGAGGTGGAAATCCACGCGGCCATCTCCTCAGTTATCTGGCCATCGGAAAAATCTTTATATATAAAAGTGAAGTTGTGTGTCTGTCTCCTACGATTTAGATTCCTAACTACTCCCACATTTTGCGGTGCAGTTTAACTAAAACCGGGTATCTTATAGTCGTGATTCATATCGAGCCCTTCTGGGTATTAGCGCGCGTCTACGATGAGTCTACGATTTAAATAATAATTTACCATCATTTTTTTCCATTTTAATGCATTTTTTCGCTATTATATAAGGGAAGTAACTCTCTAAAAATGTCTACGATGAGTCAACGATTTTTAAAAAAAATTACCATCATTTTTTTTCCATTTTTAATGCATTTTTTGCTATTTTTTGGCTATAACTCTCTAAAAATGCTTATATAGTTATTTCCCTTACAAACCCGAGCAACGCCGGGCGATACTGCTAGTGCTAGATAAGATGATTAAAGAAAAATCTAAAGACGCTGCCATAATGTACCATATGAAGTTTAAAAAGAAATCACAGCGTAAATACCCTTGGGAAATTGGTGAAATTGAAGCCAAAAATCTGTTAATCATAGTTTCTCGTAACGATTATATGTAACTCTGAGTAACAGTTTGTGAAATATTTCTCGGCTTCAATAAAATAATAATAGTTTACTCCACCTTTGTTTGTGAACATAAGCAAAAATGAAGCAAAAGGTAACTACGTAAAATCACGGATGCTATTTACGTGATGGTTTCCCGCCACTGTGTATGTGGGTTCCTCTTGTCTGTATTTATTTAAATTTGTATTTTGTAAAAAATATTGAACTCTTCTACGTCTATTTTATTCTGGATTTTTGTCTCGTCCACACCGTGTTTAATACGTCTTACATGCAGACCCTTAGCATGTTTTGTAATCCCTTCTTTTGTGTGACACGAAGGTTCTACTGCATATATAGAGCCCTGGTATCAAATAAAAAAAAAGCGATTATTATCATTATTACAAGCAGTGGCGCCAGTTTTTGGTGAACTCGTCAACAACCCTAGTCTCTAGTTGCACGGAGAAACATTTCATTTATTTCACTAACGTTCTTGAAGCAGCCGTATCCATAGCAACTAGCCAGGAAATGATCCTCCTTATATCTGAGACTTTAGGACGAAGCAAGAAATAATAATAATAATAATAATAATAATAATAATAATAATAATAATAATAATAAATAATAATGAGGAGGAGGAGAAGAAGAAGAAGAAGAAGAAGAAGAAGAAGAAGAAGAAGAATGTGTTTCTAATTTAATAATAATAATAACAATAATGATAATTATTATTATAATTATTATAGCGATAGTTATTGTTGTGGCTGCTGTGTTGCTGTTGCTGTTGTTGTTGTTGTTACTGCTGTTATTTCGAATGAAATTTTAATTCAGAAGCCATGTCGTATCTTATGCTCTCCTTGCCAAAGTAGCAGTCACGAATGCAAATCTATTTTCTGCTATCTAATATTACATAATGAAGAATTTCGAAAACTGTAATTGATACTTGAATTAATATAAAGGCGCGATTAATATCTCTTTTACTCTATATCATATTAAATATTCAATTATACACATTGCAAATTTATAAAGAAAGATAAAAGAGAGAAAGAAGCTGAGAGTGAGAGAGTGAAAGAAAGAGAGAGAGAGAGAGAGAGAGAGAGAGAAAGAGGGGGCGGAGAAGGATAAAACAGAAAGGAAAACAACACTGGAAAACAAATATGGAACTAAACAAAGAAAAATACAACATTGCATGGAATGAAAAACAGCCATTTTGATTCTGGTCACTGTCTACCAGAAACCTGCACTAAGATGCAATTTGAGCCAGTGATGATGATGATGATGATGATGATAAAGGTAGCGGTGGAGGTGGTGGTGTTGTTGGTAGTGTTGTTGTTGGTGGTGGTGGTGGTGAAGGTGGTAATGATGTTTGTGATAATTATCAAAGTCGGAGACTCACGAATGAGCTGATAGCGAGGAGGAAATTACGACAAACAGGCAAGAAGCCATTGATGTTGTTTGCTCTTTACTGCTGCCGTCGATGGTGGTGACGCTGGGTTTTTTTTTTAATACTTGGAGGCGAAGAAGAAAAAAAGATGAAGACGACGACGACGAGAAGAAGAAGAAGAAGAAGAAGAAGAAGAGAAGAAGAAGAAGAAGAAGAAGAATGAATAATAATAATAATAATAATAATAATAAGAAGAAGAAGAAGAAGAAGAAGAAGAAGAAGAAGAAGCAACGGCTTGAGAGGGAAAATTAAGAAAAAAAGGACTGAAGGAAATCATCGAGAGAAAGGAACGCAAGAAATAAAATAAAGAGAGAAAGAAAGCAAAAAAAAAAAAAGAAAGACTGAAGAGAAAGAAAAGAAGGTAGGAATTAATAATAACAAATGTGAAGGAAAGAATGAAGAAAGATAAAGAAAGGTGGAAGCTAAAGTAAGAATGAGTGAAAAAGCGGGGGGTACAGTGGGAGCATGTAAAAGAGCAAAAGAGACGCAAGCGTTATAAGCAGAAGACATAGAGCTGGTAACTAAATAGGAAATTGGTTTGTGGGCGGAGAAAAATATTGATTATTGCAGTCAAAAATTAGCGCTATTTGGCTGTATTTTTCATTTCTAAATTCTAACGTCTTTAACAACAATAATAACAGCACCAAACGTTGTGCTGCAGAGACGAGCCATTGTTAAATATGCAATTATTCACGAATAGAGAAATGCGTAGATGTTATGATTTGTATGAACCAAAGCGGCGAGCTGGCAGAAACGTTAGCACGTTGGGCGAAATGCGTAGCCGTATTTCGTCTGCCGCTACGTTCTGAGTTCAAATTCCGCCGAGGTCGACTTTGCCTTTCATCCTTTCGGGGTCGATAAATTAAGTACCAGTTACGCACTGGGGTTGATATAATCGACTTAATCTGTTTATCTGTCCTTGTTTGTCCCCTCTGTGTTTAGCCCCTTGTGGGTAGCAAAGAAATAGGTATTTCGTTTACCGTTACGTTCTGGGTTCAAATTCCGCCGAGGTCGACTTTGCCTTTCATCCTTTCGGGGTCGATAAATTAAGTACCAGTTACGCACTGGGGTTGATATAATCGACTTAATCTGTTTTTCTGTCCTTGTTTGTCCCCTCTGTGTTTAGCCCCTTGTGGGTAGCAAAGAAATTGGTATTTCGTTTACCGTTACGTTCTGGGTTCAAATTCCGCCGAGGTCGACTTTGCCTTTCATCCTTTCGGGGTCGATAAATTAAGTACCAGTTACGCACTGGGGGTCGATGTAATCGACTTAATCCGTTTATCTGTCCTTGTTTGTCTCCTCTATGTTTAGCCCCTTGTGGTTAGTAAAGAAATTGTTATATATTGTATGAACCTCGTTAGTGCGCTGGATGAAATGCTTTCGTAGGATTTATTGTTCTGACTCTGTGCACTGTTTCAAATCCTGCCGTAGTCAGCTTTGCCTTTCATATATTCGGGATGAATAAAATGTGTACCAATCTAAAAGCGGATCTGTGAGACGGTCAAACTGGCTACTTTGCAGTGTTTGTCCCAGATTTCATATCTAAATATGCCTCGTACTAAGGTAGTGGACTCCAGCCATCGCCAGTTTTAACACAATCACCCGGGAGCAGTAACTTATGATCTATAGTGATGAAAGATATATGAAAATAGGCACACATATACAAGCTTTTCAACTCGTGGTTTGCTTCTGGTGGTTATTTATCATTAAAGGGAAAGAATCCCTTCTAGGTTAAATAAAGTTAAGTTGAACAACTTGCATATTTCATTTTCAACGATAAACTTTCAATTTCCTTTTTTTTTTTTTTTACATTCATTTTTATAGTATCAATTAACCCTTTCTACTACAGGCAGAAGTCTTGAAATTCGTTGGAGGGTCTAGTCGATAACATCGATCTCCAGCACTTGAATGGTACTTATTTCATTGACCCCGAAAGGATGGAAGCCAAAGTCGACCTCGGCTACATTTGAACTCAGGACGGCATGCTAACGATTCTGCTAGCAAACTCGCCACCTTTATAGTATTAATTAATAGCATTAATTCCAAGCATGCTTCAATATAAACACAACCATGTAAACACACACATGTAGGCACACAACACAAAATATAATCTTTTCTACTCTAGGCACAAGGCTCGAAATTTTGGGGGAGGGGGCCAGTCGATTAGATCGACCCCAGTAGGTAACTGGTACTTAATTTATCGATCCCGAAAGGATGAAAGGCAAAATAAACCTCAGAACGGTGTGCTAACGATTCTTATTTCTTTATTGCCCACAAGGGGCTAAACTTAGAGGGGACAAACAAGGACAGACAAAGAGATTAAGTCGATTACATCGATCCCAGTGCGTAACTGTTACTTGTTTAAGAATGAAAGGCAAAGTCGATCTCGGAGGAATTTGAACTCAGAACGTAAAGACAGACGAAATACTGCTAAGCATTTCGCCCGGCGTGCTAGCGATTCTGGCAGCCAATTCACCGCCTTTATAGTATTAATAGCATTAATTTCA